>NW_027185791.1:27551941-27589617 GCF_028583685.1 Petaurus breviceps papuanus
GCTTGGGGGAAATGTATAACCTTTCTGGATCAAGCAGAATATCCAGACTACTCTCTGACTTGAAACTGCCTGCTTTAAAAATCCACTATCACCTTGCTCACAAACTACTCTGTTCTAGGAAGAAGTCCAGTCTCAAGTTCAAGTTCAAAGCATCAAAGGCTTAAACACAACCAAAGAGAAGATATCAGTCAGCTAGCAGAGAAGTAGTTCATACTACAAGTTAGGAAAGGGGCAGGGGAATTTTATAAAACCCCAACAAAATATTACTTTTATTGATATACATAGCTAAGAAGTACATAACTAATAACCAGACAGCTTTGTTGCACACCACAGAGTTATATCTGAGGACAGTAGAGCTGCCAACAACCAAGCTTTGCAAACAATGCTAGACACAAATCAAAACATAGTGCAATCCACAGAATAAGTATATAAACAATGGCCTTGGCATGGAAATTCAAGATGTGTGGACAACTAAAAAAATATGTTTCTGATATGTGTGTGTCTATATGAGTATATAAATATTTAAGTATGTATGTATATAACTATGTATATAGAGAGATAAAGATAAGAGAGATAGATATCAATATTGATATTGATATATCTATAGGTACAAATAATATAACCTAGTGCAAGTTTTCATGATGCCTGGACTATTGCAATAGCCTGCTGGTTGGTCGGCCTGCCCTAAATCTCTTCCCATTTGAGTCTACCCTCCACTCAACTGTCAAAGTGATTTTCCTAAAACACACTTCTGACTAAATCCTCTCTTCTCAATAAATTATCCTGGCTGCCAATCATCTCTAGGATCAATGCTTGCCCTTAAAAGTCCTTCATAACTTCTCTACCCACATATAACTTTCTAAGTCTTCTTACACTTAACCCTACACACATAATTTTCTATTTAGCAATATTAGACCCTTTTTTGTTCTTTGAATGTAGTATAACAGAAGGAGATTATGCATTAAAGTTTGAGTCTCATTACGTGCAACTTTTCTTTTAAATATATAATAAATTCAGCATATAACATTTAAAATTATTTTATTTGTCTCTGACCTCCTGTCTTCATCTCTGTTTTTTAAGCTGCTTTAACGACTCTTTTCATTTTTACATTCATTGTTATTATTGTTGTTATTATTATTCAGTCATGTTCAACTCTTTGTGACTCCATTTGGGGTTTGTGTTGGCAAAGAAACTGAAGTGGTTTGCCATTTCTTTATCCAGCTAATTTTACAGATAACTAAGGCAAAGAGGGTTAAGTGTCTTGACTAGGGTCACACACATTGTAAATGTCTGAGCGCAGATTTAACCTCAAGGGCTCCTAACTCCAAGCCTTGTGCTCTATCCATTATACCACCTAACTGCACTTTGATACCCTACACACTAAACCCATATCTTCCTCTCCCATTCTACTCCAATTAGAAAAAGAGAGAAAAACAATTCTGCCTAATAAATACAGTCAATAAAAATAAATTCTAATAATGCATTATTTGAAAATTTCTCTCTATTTTGATACCTTTGGTCTGTCACTTTCTTGCCAATAAATGAATAGCATGTTTCATCACCATTCCTCTAGAATCATTGTAGGTTATTGCATTGATCAGAGCTTTTTGAATATTTCAAGGTCCTATTTCTTTACAAAAGTGATTTTTATTTCAGTATAAATTGTTCTTCCAGTTCTATCATTTCACTGAAAAAATACAAGAATATGCAATTTTTTCTCAGGATTATATGAAATAACTTATCTGAAATTTCATTGCTTCTTATGGCACCATAACAAACCGTTACATTAATATGCAATGATTTATTCAGTTAATCATCAATTTCACCTACAACTTTACTATTTCTGTCATAACAAAAAAGTTTCTATAACATACATCAATATGTAAATGATTTATGTGGATATAGCTATAGATAATACAGAGATAGATCCCTTTCCCTTTTTATCTCTTTTGGTATACAATTCATGATTTTAACGTTGTATCAAGCGCTATGAAGAGTTTAATTATTTATTGTACATAGTTACAATAGATTTTTGACAAAGAACTGGCTAATTTATAATTCCACAAATAGGGCATTAGCGTGCTGTTTTTTCATCAGTCTCACCAACAACTGTCATTTGTCTTTGTTTTCAGGTTTCACCAGTTTAATGAATATAAACTAGAACTTTAGATTTGACTTAATTTGCATATCATTACATATTTATGATTTATAAAATGATTTTTTAAAATTATTTTTTCATGTTGTAGTTTGAATTACTTCATTTGATAACTCTGCATATCTTTTGATTATTTACCTTTTGGGGAATGGCTTTTATTCTTTTAAATTTGAATAAATTGAATTCATTTCACTAAATCATTTCCTCATGTTAGATATGTCAAATTTATCAGAGAAACTTGCTGCAAAGTTTTATTTTTTCCTCACTTGTATTTTTCCTTTCTAAGTTTAGAAAGTGTGTTAGTTTAAAAAAAATTTCAATTTTATTATTATATGTATATTATTTATATATATATATACAAAAGTATTGAGGCTATCAACTTTCCCACAAGGAAAATTGGATGTGCCCCATAAGTTTTGTTATGTTGTTTCTTGTTATATCCTTTGATGAAATTTTGTATTTCTTTAATTTGTCCTTTCACTCACTAGTTGTTTCAGATTAAATCATTTGTTCTCTAATTGATTTGTAATTTTAATGTTAATTTTTAAATTTATTTTATTGCATTTTCATTAAAAAATGTGCTTAAGAATTCTGCTTTTTACTCTTGTTTGTGAGGATATTCTCTCTCAATAAGGGTAACTTTTTATATGTTTGCTTTTGTTAAGCACCAGAAATCTATCACTTCTAATTTTCTAAAGTGTTATATATTTCCTCAAGTTTTTCTTGTTTTTCTTTAGATTTTTCCAAATCTGAAAGGCACACATTAAATATTTGTTTATTAATATATATTTTTCTCTATGATTCAATTAACTTTTCTTTTGAGTATTTAGATGCTATATCATTGAGCTCATACATGTTAAGTATTGATGTTAGTTTGTTCTTCTATGAAATCTTCAAGTATAATATATTCTCCCTGCTTACCTCTTTTTAGATAATTTTATCATTGCCTTGTCAGAAATAATGATTGCCACTCTTGTTTTTTTAAAGTTTATCTGAAATATAATAGAATCATTCACTAATTTTAACTTTGTGTAAATATGTATGTTCTAGTTTTTTTTTTCTTATAAATGTTATGTTGTTGGATTCTGCCTTCTAATCTATTCTATTAGCTTCTATTTAAGCGAAAATAAGCCCATTCAAGCTCATCATTATGACTGTTAATTGCGTTTCCCTAAGTTTTGTCCTCTGATACATTTTACTTTTCTTTGTCCCTGCTTCCCTTTTTGCCAAAGAAGAAGGCCTATATTTTTTTTCATTCTACCTTTCCCCCTACCTTTTTTTTTTGAGCAATCGGGGTTAAGTAACTTGCTCAAGGTTACATGGCCGTTATTTCTGGGTGTGGTGCTAAGTATCTGAGCCCAGATTTGATCCCCAGTTCATCGCGACACTGGATCCGGTGCTCTTACTCCCCCTACTTTAAAAAGCCTAATTCTGTCCTTCTTTTTCTTCGATACCTCTAATCCCTTTTCTCAGTTTTCTCAGGCTATCATGTCTGCACTGTCAATATTTTGCTCCATTTCATATCTTGACCCCTTGGCAAACCCGTGCAAATCTATACAATCTATTCTCTAGAATCCCTTGCCTCTGTTTCAATACTTGATATTGCTTTGCCATACCTTGGCTTTGGATTACCTCTATCATCCGATACCATTGTTCTAAGGGCTCCCTATAGCCTTCAGGATTTAATATAAAATCTTCTTTTTTTATGGCCTTATATTTCTAGTATTTTTATACATTGTTCTGCTTCACCTACTCTATGATCCAGTAACTCTGGCCTTCTAGCTGTTCCTCATACAAGACAGGTCAGCCCCTGATTCTAATGCATTTTCATTGACTGTTCTCTATCCTCCCCTTCATCTCTACTTCCTAACTTTCCTGTGTTCCTTCAAGTTTAGCAAAAAATCTCAACTTTTTCAAGAAACATTCCCCAATTCAACTTAATGTTCTTTATGTGACTTATCTTAATATTACCTGAATCTCAATATATTAATCATCTCTAATACTGATTCAGGTTGCAGTGCTTTCATTCCTTTATAAATGATTTTTGTTTCTAAAATATTGATTACCCTATGGCTAAATTGGGTATAAGCCTATCTGAAGTCATCTAGATTGGCCTTACTGCAACAGACATGAAATTCACCTCTGGGCTTCTACTCTAAATTCTGTTTAGCTATTAGGGCCTTTGAGAACCCAGGCTTACATATACACAATGATTACCACTGATACTAAAGTCATCTTTTTAAGAAAAAAAAAACAGTTGTATCTAATTCCCATAGGAACATAGAGATGAACTGCTTATTCATCTTAAGAGTGCTTTCTTGAGATACAACATTTAACTTTTGAGAGAAATCTAAATTACTTTTTATGATTTACTTTTTTCTGAAATAAGAAAGGACTGCAGAATCCCTGAATATATCAATCCAATACATTTAATGGATAATAAATTCTTGTATTTATAAAAGTAACAGTTTGGGAGATTTCTTGCTTGTTTATTTTTGCATCAAAAAGAAACATCAGTTGAGAAGCCATTCGGTGATGGACAGATTGACAGATATTCATTTGTTTATATGAAATGATGTGACTTTATTCTACACAGATGTAGGTTACTTTTTTATGTTATAGCCACTTGAGTAGGCATTCAATCTATTATATTATTGTTGTTAGGAACTGGTTATTAAGGCCAAATGATCTAAGAATTGATAAAGGATAGAATTGTACTCTGACTAGAATGTCTTTAACAATAAAAATAAATTAACAACCAAAACATTTCCATTCACCTTAAATCTGATGCATTATCCCATTTACCATCACACAGGCAGTGCAGTATATTGAAACACATAAAGTACTTGGAATCACGTGAGACCTGTTTTTGAATCTTGTTATATAACACAGGTAAGTTTCTTTATATTTCTGAGCCTTAGTTTCCTCATGAGTAAAAATAGGAATAATAATTCCTCACAATTGTAATGTGAAGCTCTTGCAAAATAATTCTATGCATGGTGTTTTGTAAATCCTGAAGTGCTACACAGTGTTCGGCTATTGTTCAGGTAATGAACACTAATCAATTTGTCTTTGAGGATAGACACCAAAGTTTCAATTCAAACCATGTCTTACCTTAATAAATTAAAGAAAGGCTAATGTTCTATCCTGGTCATACTTAGGGCTTTCTATTATACTGAATAACTCTCATATTTCCCTTCTATCTGTGCTCATGATTGAGTCTTGCAAAGAACCTAATTATTTTTCAGAAATGGAGCATGTTTTGATTGGTAAAAGGAAATGACAAAAATCCCTCCATAACTCAGAGCATGACTTGTGTTTTAGCTGTCAAAGTTGTTTTGACTTAGAAACAAATTCAGGTTCTGGCATTCTAAAATGCAAAGACATCTTAATGAAGTGGGTTGTAAATTCAATAATAAATTCAATAACTAAACAGCATCTACAATTAAGGCTATATATTAATGAAATCCAATATTCAGAAATAAATTGAATGAACAAAATACTTTGACTAGATATCATTACATCATCTGTGAACTAAGAAATCATCTATAAATATAGAATCAGTGTTTATGGAAATAGTTAAAATATTCTTCCTATGATCATCAGAAAGAAAAATAAAAAGAGATACCTCATGAACCTCGAAATATTTTTATACAAGGCAGAATGCAAAATATGTTAGTAATATTTTTCGTTGCCAATCAAAATGTATTTGCTACTTCAGAAAATGGCCATTTTTATAATATGAAACAGGACATATATTTGTTTCTTATATATAAAATATATGTTCATTGACATGGAGATTTAAAACACAATTTAATCATTTAATTTATAACTACAGTCATTCTTTTCTAGGATGTTGACACTTAAACAGCATCAGAACATTACCTAGATTATGGGGGAATTGAGGAAGCATTCAGCTGACCTCTCCCAACATTCCCCTTGAGAGAACTTTAAAATTGTTCCAATTTTTTAAATTGGATAATAAGAACTTTAAAATTAAATTGAATTTTGAAGTGACAGAGCCAATAAAAGGTAAGGGCAAAACATTCCTTCAGTCAAAGAAAAGTTGAGAGGTTAGAAGAAAAGATTTGTGATATTGATATAGTGGCTGCCCTGGAGACAATGTGGATTCCACACCAGTGGTGGGAGTAGGTGGTGGTGATAGAAACAGCAACAGTGTCATGAACACACAATCCAGAAATGGAGGACCTTTCAGCCAGTCAGAAAGAAACTACAGGGAACCACATTGCTAGTACTCAACATAGGACTGGGAATTCTGAAAAACAACTTCTGGTCACAAAAGAGCCCTTCATGGGTGACCACTATAGGACAGACTGAGAAAACAATGACCACACTGTTTCGAAGATCACACAGCCATGGAAGCACAAAAATTTTCAAAACCCCTAGAACTAGCTCTGAAAACAGCTCTGCAAGAAAGCCTGAAACTCAGGACTGTACCCTCTCTCTACTCCCTCCAGGCTGGAAACAAAATTCAACTTTAACATATATTAAAAGTCAAGAAATAGAGTGATGAAGCAATAGAAAATAACATGGTCATTAAAAAAAAAACTTCTGTGGTGATAGGGAAGATCAAGACATAAACTTAGAAGGAGAAATGCAACCAAAACAGTTATGAGTAAAACTTAAACAAAAAAAAAAAACCTGGAAACTCAGCATAACCCCAGTAAGAATTCCTGGAAGAGATGAAAAATAGTTTTCAAAATCAAATAACATTACTAGAGGGGAAATTAAGAAAAAATGAGTGATGCAAAAAAAATTATGAAAAGACAATTGAGCTCAGTAAAAGAGGGACAAAATAATACTGAAGAAAATAACAAGTTTAATAAACAGAATTGACCAAGTTGGGGGGGGGGGAACTTCACTGAAGAAAAAATACTTTGTAAGAGTTAGAATTTGAAATAGACTCAGGAGAGATAATTTATAAATTATTTGATTACCTGAAAACCATGATCAAAAAAGGGCCTACATATCATGTTTCAAGAAATTATCAAGGAAAACTGTCCTAATAGTCTAGAACCTGAGGGTGAAAAGAGAAATTGAAAAACAAATCCACTTATCATCTCCTGAAAGAGATCCCGAATAAAAACTTCCAGGAATATCATGACTAAATTCCTGAGTTCCCATGTCAAAGTGAAATAGTGCAAGCAGCCTGAAAGAAACAATTCAAGTGTGGTGGAATCACAGTCAGGATAACAAAAGATTTAGCAGTTTCTACAGGAAGAGTTTGGAAGGCTTGGAATTTAACATTCTGGAGAGCAAAGGAGCTAAGATTAAAACCCAAGAATCACCTACTCAGCAAAACTGAGTATGATCCATCAGGGAGAAAATGGACATTCCATGAGATAGATGATTTTCTAGAATTCTAGATGAAAAGACCAGGGCTGAATAGAAAATTTCACTTTCAAATACAAGACTCAAGAAAAGCATTAAGAAGTTAAACAGGAAAAAGAAGTCATAAGGGACTAATAAGGTTGAACTATTCACATTCATATATGGGAAGATATTTGTAATTCATAAGATGTTTCTCATTATTAGGGTAGTTAACTACACGTGTTTAAACTATATTGAATTTCTTGCGTTTCAAGTTGGGGTGGGTAAAGAAGGAAGAAAGGAAAGAATCGGGAAGTCAAAGTATGTTTATTGGTTTGTTTTTATGTAAAAAAATGTTTTTACATGCTGCTGGGAAATAAGATACACAGGCAATGGGGTATAAAAATCCATCTTCCCTTACAAGAAAGTAAATGGAAAGGGAATAAGGGAGGGAGAGAGGAAAGGGAATATGAGAGGGCAGAATGGGGAAAGGAGTAATCAGCATGCTTACTTGGGGCGGGGGGTATGGCAGAGATGGGGAGAAAATTTGGAACTCAAAATCTTGTGGAAATGAAGATTGAAAACTAAAAAATAAACAAATTCTAAAAAGAGAATAAAAAGTAAAAATGCAACTGGGGAAATTAATTAATTAATTATTTTTTAGAAAAGAAAAATAATTTGCTGGGTAGAATCTAATGACTCTATGACACATCAAGAAATAATAAAACAAAATCAAAAGAATAAAAAAAATGTTAAATGTCTTATGGGAAAAACTGCTGACCTGGAAAATAGAACAAGAAGAGACAATTTAACAATTAGTGGACTACCTGCAAAGATCAAAGAAAGTACCTCAAAGTCATATTTCAAGAATTTATCAAGAAAAACATCTTTAATATCCTAAAACCAGAGGGTAAAATAGAAATGGAAAGAATCCACAGACCACCAGCTGAAAGAGATAACAAAATTAGAACTGTCAGGCATATTTCAGCAAATCCTGGAGCCCCCAGGTCAGAGAATATATTTCAAAACAGATAGAAAGAAATAATTCAGACACAATCAATCCTCACTTTCATTGTGACAAATGATGGGAAAGTAAAAATTCAAATTTTGATACATTAAATCTTTGGCAAATACATTGCAATAACCAGCAACACCATCATTTTCTTTCTCTTGCATGCCTCTTTCATTTGAGATAATTTCTGTCATTCTTCTTCTCCTTTCCCCATCATCCCATGGCTTCCCTTTTTCACACCTATCCATTTTTTATATCATCACAACATAATCACCTCACTCCTGAACCTTCTCTCTTTGTAGAATCCTTTTACATACCCTATTAATAATAAAATTCTTTGAACTCACATATATCATCTTCCCATATAAAAATCTAAACTGCTTAATTTTATTGAATCTATTATGAGTTCTTTTTCATGTTTACCTTTTTATGGTTCTCTTGAGTCCTGTTTGAAAGTTAAATTTTCTATATAGCTCTGGTCTTTTCATCAAGAATGTTTTAAAGTCTTCTATATCATTAAATGTTTATTTTACCCTGGAAAGTTTTCTACTCATTTGGGGGGGGGGAGTGGGGGGCGGCGTAGATTATACTTTGTTGTAATCCTAGCTCTATTGAATTGTGTAATATATTCCAAATCCTTTACTCCTCTAACATTGCAGCTGCTAAATTTTGTGTGATCCTGACTGACTCCATGATAATGGAGTCAGTCCTTAATATTCACTTAATTTTCATGACTTCATGCATTCATGTGATTTTATTAGTAACTTTATTTTCATTTTCACATTGGCAATCAGGCACATTTATAGTTATGCTCAGTAGAGAGGGGAAAAAATAGGAAGTGTGATGTGACAACATTATATCTCCAAAAAAGAGAAAAGTTTTTGTAAAAGTGTTCCTGATTTTGCTCCAGAAAGTGCTGAAGAAAGTTCTCACATATGGGATAAGGGAAATGAAAAAAAAAAATGGAAAAGTAGTTAAGTTAGTAGGTAAATGAGAAGGTGGTTACCGCTGTTTGTTTTTTTTACCAGTGGTTCCATGGCCAAGCCTGCCCAAGGTGCCTAGGGAAGGAGCTCAGATCTCTAATAAGTCAGGAACACTAAGAGAGGCAAGCATTTTTCATTGGGGAATAATTGTACCGTGGAGTCAAAAGGGATGTGAAAGATGGAAGATTTGTCCTTTCCCTTTGCTTTTTTGACCCAGGGTTCTTTTACCATCACAACCTTTGCCCCTTTACCTTCGGATTTGCATTGGCACTCCTTTATCCTGTATTTTTCTTTTCCCATGGCTATTATGTTAGAAAAATAAATGTTATCATGTTTTGTTATAAATAATTATATGCAGAAAGGTGCATGTTAGACAATCTCTAACAAAAGCTTATAGTTTCTGTTGGTTGTTGGAATCAATTTGCCAAAGGTTTAATGGATCAGTATTTTCATTTTTTACTCATTTAAAATAATTTCAAAGAGGGAATATATATATGTGTGTGTGTGTGTGTGTGTGTTCATGTGTATATATGTATGTATGTATATCCATGTACATATGTATGTATGTATACCATCACTTCAGTATAGAAGTCAATTTATATTTGTGTGTGTTTATGTGTATATGTGTGTATGTATGTATCTATATCCATGTACATATGTATGTATGTATACCATCACTTCAGTATAGAAGTCAATTTTACCAAAGAGGGAAGTGGGAGGGTAAGGGGACAATTAAAATGGGGATGTTGATAAAAAAGAGAGTGAACAAAAGCAAGCAATGGTCAGAAGCAAAATAAACTTTAGAGATGGTACAGGATAAAAAGAGAAAGAACGAATAGAAGAAACATTCATAAAGGAAAGGCACAGTTAGCAATCATAACTATGAATGTAAATGGGAAGAAATCACCCACTAAATGGAAGCAGATAGCAGAATGGTTTAAAAACCAGAATTCAACAACATGATGTTCATAAAAATACACTTGGAAAAGACACAAAAAGTTAAAATTATAGGCTGGTTTAGAATGAATTATGTTTAAGCTTGAATGAAAAAGGCAGGGGTAGTAATTATGATATTAAAACAGAAACAAAAATGGAACTAATTAAAAGAAATAAGGAGAGAAACTACATCCTGCTAAATGCACCATAGACAATGAAGCAATATCAGTACTAAACACATATGCCCAAATGCCATAATATCCAAATTCTTGAAGGAAAAGTTAAATCAATTGTAAGAGGAATTTATCTGATTTATAACAGAAATGTAAGTCTTGTTCAATATGAGAAAAACTGCAAGCATAATTGACCTTATCAATAACAAAAATTAACTTATATAATCATAATAGTTCCATATCAATATCAATATTCCATATCAATAGTTCCATAACAATCTTTTTAAAAAAATAACACCTCTTCTTGTTAAAAACACAAGAACACATAAGAATCAATGGAGACTTTCTTCAAATGACACGTAATATCTATCCAAAACAAAGAGCAAACATTATCTGTAAATTTTGATGCCTTCCCAATAAGACTAAGAGTAAAGGAAGGATGCCTATTTTTCACATTATAATTCAATATTTTGTTAGCAATGCTAGCTATATTAATAATATGAAAAAATGGAAGAATAAAAATAATGAAAAAATAAAACTATCAGTCTTTAATGGTTATATGATGATATACTTAGAGAATCTTAGAGAATCACATAAAAATCATTATAATCAATTAACACCTTCTGCAAAGTTAGAGGACATAAAATAAACACAAAATTATCAGCATTTCTGTATACTACTGTAACACCATACACAAGCAGCTTTCCAGAAGAAAGCTCTTGTGGATAGCTGTTAGATTCTGATTACACAGAATAGCGAAGACTCTATTCCATAACAAATCAAAGCAAATCATTCACAGAAAATCAAGGTACAGCATTCATAATATTACAACTTATCACAGAAAATCACAATATAGTATCCACAAAAGTTTATCATTAAAATGGACACATGGTTTCCACTATAGTGGCCACAACATTTTGAACAAAGAACTATCATGTCAAAGTACAATAGTCAAAGTCTTCTACTCATGGGGCACACTAGGTTAACTCATGAAGCCTTGGTAGGACATGGTCATACCTCAACAACATTAACTTCATAAAGCAATTAGGCAAACATATTTAAAAACCACAATTTATATAAACTGTTCCTATACTCTTTAACAATCTTA
The DNA here is from genome assembly GCF_028583685.1 of Petaurus breviceps papuanus. Classification (NCBI taxonomy): domain Eukaryota; kingdom Metazoa; phylum Chordata; class Mammalia; order Diprotodontia; family Petauridae; genus Petaurus; species Petaurus breviceps. The sequence goes on from NW_027185791.1 coordinate 27,563,640, forward strand.
TAGATGAAAATAATGCCAATGTCAGAAAATTTCACTTTGGAAATTGTGGAAATTTCATTTTAAGTTAGGAGCAGCATCTTTAATTTATATAGAGCCCAGGGCCTGTCACCAAAGTATCTTATTTTGGATTCCTTAGGGAAAACTAAAATCATGTGGATGTTATTTTAAAATGGAGTAGAATACATTTTTTTTCAGTTTTTTAAAGTGTCAAACATAATATTCTCCCTCTCCAAGAATGATATGGTTATCTATGATAAGGACTCAAGGCGCATACGTGTGATCTACTTCCCTTTGGAAAGAAAGAAAGGTTAACTGTTTTCAAAGAACAGGTGTATAGCTACAACTTAGTTGCATATAGGATTGGCATTTTTGAGTTATCTGCACCAATGCCCTTTAATCACACACACACACACACACACACACAAAACAGATCTAAAACACCAAATATAAATTTTGTTACAAAATTTTAATGACTTTCAAATTACATTTATCAAATAAACCAACAAAAAAAAGAAATGCTTAAAAAATGTGTAGATGATAGATTTCAAATAGAACTTTTCAATACCTGTGTGTCTTATACAAAGAAATATGACCTTATTTAAACAAGTTATTTGCCTTGATTATAAAAAGGAGTTCTCTGGCGATTGTTATTTCTCTATTGTTGATAAGAACACAATTTCTAACTTGAGCTGCAGTAATCTGACCATCATTGGACTTCTTCAAGCAGGATAGAGATGATCACTTGCCACAGATGTAGAGGGGATTAATGTTTAATCATGGTTTAAACTAGGTCCATCCAGGGTGGCTAGGTGGTCTAGTGAATAGAGCACTGCCCCTGAGTCAGGAGAAGCTGAGTTTAAATCCAGCCTCAGACACTTAACACAAAAACTAGCCGTGTGACCTTGGGAAAGTTGATTAACCCCAATTGCACTCAAAAAAGCAAAAACAAAAAAAAAATAGCTAGGTCCATCCTATATCTGAAATTTTCTGATTCTATATTCACAAGGTAATCTGAATAATTCAATCAAAAGAACACTTGTCTGGGCTACATAGTTATATTATTCATGTTACAATGCTCCTGTTCTCAGAATATACTTCCAAATATGGACTCCGGTGTTTGTCTCGGGACTCTCAACTTCCAACTGGTCGCGAGGGAACATTCACTTTATTCCCTATTAAGATTCCCTATGCTGCTGTATATCCAACATATATGCCAGGTCATGTGTACTTCCTGCTTTCCTTACACCTTTTCTCATTTAACTCTGAGAATGGAAATCAAAGCAATATTACCTTTCCTGGAAAGGATCTTACTCAAATGAATCAAGTCACTGTTCCTACAAATTTGCTGAACAAAAGACCCCTTCATGGCTGATACTCATTTACACCTTTGTTCTCCCTAATTAGAATAAACTCCCTATGAGTAGAGACTGTCTCTTTTTAATATTGTTTTTGTTTTGGGTTTAGGTTTGTTTTGTTTTGTATCACCAGAACTTAGTAAAAATAAAAGAAGCTTTCCAATTCAATCTTTTTTCCCCTTTATTTATTCATTCAAGAATAGCACACCCATTAGGGAAATAGGAAGTATGTAATTGCACTTTTATGAACCCTGCCTCCCCTCACCATAGAGGAATATTTTTGTGGTGACTTAGTTTACCCAAGGAAGAGCTTTGAGTAAATTATACAGATGTAAGGAAACATTATGTGTATATTTCTTACATTGATCAAATGATACAGAAAAGCTAAAATTTATGCATTGCTGATTTACTGTAGGTGAAATTGAAATGTCAATTCTTTGAAAGGAAAAATAAAAACTCTTAGAGCATTCGGTAAACCTATAATCTGCAGCTTTATTTAGGAAAAAAAAAACATTCAGGGCAAACTCTTCTCAGATCTATTTTCTTTAAAATTGCCAACAGTCATGACAAATCCTTGTGGCAGTGTCCCAATTTTTACATTGCTGATTTTACATAGTTACAATAAGGTGTCATCAGGTTTCCTGCAAATTGATTTTCTTTTTGCATAGCTGTTTTTCTAAGGAAAGACATTTTTTGACTGATCTTACAATTTTGAAAATACCTATAGCTCTGGGACTAACAGTATAGCAAATTCTGTCCTAAATGTAATCAAGTATATTTTTAAAACACTGGAAATTAATGTAATCTTTCAAATATATGCTCAATAACTTGGTACTTCTCAAATATTACTTGCAAATGTGTTCTTATAATTTACTTTGACAATGCTTTGTGAATACAGACTTACAGACTCTCAGAAATCAGATGGAATTGAGAGATGATCTAATTCAACCATTGACAGATCAGGAGTATCTTCTGCATTATCCGTGACACATAGGCATTTTGATTTCACTGTATAACCTCTGATGACCATCAATATGTCATAGCTAAAGTCACAATTATTCTGATCAACAATGAAGAACTCTAGTCAATGTCTTGCATTTATACTCAGATGAATGTGTAAGTTCATAATTCAGATATTTCTTCCTATAATCCAGATGAAAATCCAAAGTTTGATAAAAGCCTACCCCATTTGCTAGAGGTGTTTCTCAATTTATCTTTATATACAAGGGTACCATTAGAATACCAGTAATTGCTTCAATATCAATGGGCTGCCAATCTATTTTAACCACCAAAAGGACTCAGGAAATCTCAACCTCTTTACTAAAGTTACTTGAAGCCTGGATAAGTCCACCTCAGAACAGATAATTATTCACCCCAGGATCAGATATTGAAAGGCAGCCTAAATATTGGTACCCCCTTGCCTACCCAGGACCCATGATTAGATGCCAGGTACTCACACCCACCTCTCCCAATTTCTTTCCAGTTGCTACTCAAAACAGTCCTGAAACAATCCACACCTTGAAAGAAAGAGAACAGTGAAGATGCTTTCTTAAAAATCCACTGAGGGGGGAAGCTATGTGCTCAGTGAATCTCTGTGCACTGGCCCTGGATTCAGGAGGACCTGAGTTCAAGTCCAGCCTCAGATGCTGACCACTTACTAGCCGTGTGACCTTGGGCAATTCACTTAACCCCAATGGCCCTCCTTCCACCATCCAAGAAAAAAAACCCCACTGAGGCATAAACTCTTACTGATCAGTGGAAAACAAGGAGACTTCCTCAACATCTCACATCACCAAATTCTTTCAGAGCTAAGCCACCATCTGGGTAGCATTCAAGAAAATTCAAACCCAATTTATTCCGATTAAAACTTTGGATGAAATTAATATTCTTCCTGTTCTTCATTTCTCATTTTTATTTATTTAAATTCTTTACTCAAATAGTTTTAATTATATTATATTATCTGATTCTAGTTATTATTTTAAACAAATTCTGATCTTAGCAGTTGTTTTTCTTCATGCTTGAAGAGGACCAAAAATGACATTGCTATGTGTAGGTCAAGGTGGAGTGTGACCATCTGTGGTTGATCAGACCAATTATGAGTTTAAAGACTTTGTGACAGTTATGTGGTTGTCTGGTACTAGACACACACATTTTAATGATTTAATCTGTTGTTCCTTAGAACTTCACAGAACTGGTTTTTTTTTCTGCTGCAGGCTTAGAGATCCAAAGATGTGTAAGATCATTTTTTAGTAAAAGACTGTATTTGCCTAAGTGCTGTGTTATGAACAAACTGTATGTCATTGTGAAAAACAGGAAAAACAAATGGGACTACATCACAGCTCATTTATGGGGTTGGAGCTCTGGAATGCCTTGTGTGGTGGAGGCAGATTTCAAATGAGAAGTTATGCCAATTAAGTGTCAAAGATGTGTTTTCAAAACACAGTGTGAGGAAGAAAGAGAAGCCATGAGCGTATAGTTCAGAAAACAAAAGCTTAGAAACTATGTGACGTTGTTGTGACCAAGATGTTGGTGAACAGTGAGCTGGGAGTTTGGGACATCAGGAAAAGCCTTCTCAGACAACCCTCCCGACTTCAAAAAATCTCTTCAGGTAGTAGATCTGTCCCAATGTCATGGCAACTAATAGGAGAGCTTCAAAGAAGGACCAGAGGACCACTCTGCTGTTGTGTTGTCAGTAATTGCTCTGTGTAGTCTTGCCTGAACTGCCATGTATTCCTGTTCGTGCTTTACTGCCGTCATGGCCACAGCAAGCTCATTAATCCTCTCTTCCAGCTTGTTCCGATGAGCTTCTGTCTCCAGGTCTTGGCCCTTTGGAGCTTCTCCCATATCGGTAGTGAACATCACTATCTTGGGAGTCATGGTGGACATCCTGTTGCTGCAACAAAACTTGTAAGTTCCATCCCTGTGAGCTGCAAAAGCATATTTCCCACTGGCCTCTGTCTCCTTTATAGATTCCTTGTTTATCAGGTCCTGTCATCTCCACGTCGATGTCCAGGAAACCCACCTCGGCCACCTCGAAAATGAGGCCCATCTTGGTGCCCGGGGTGACCCGTTCAAAGAAGCACTCCTCCTCCGCGTGGGCGTCGATGCTAACGAAGTAGCCCGAGGCCGTGGCCAGTAGCGCGGCCAGCAGGGTCAGCCCCTCCGGGAGAGTCACCATGGCGGGCGAGCCGGCACCGGGCCTGGCAGGGGACAGGGACTGCAGCCTCCTCCTCAGCCTCCGCCTCTTTCATTGGCTGCCAACCCTCCAGCTCATTTTATAAATGAATTACTAAGGCAAAAAGCTACTACGTGTGTGAAGCAGATTGAAACTGAGGTACTTTGCCACCTCGCTGCCCCACTGTTCACTCTCACTCCCACTTTTCCCCCATAATTTCCTTGAGACGCTTGTTTTTGTGTTCCTACAAATGTATTTACTATTTGATCTATCTCTCTGAAGTAACACTTTAATAACTGGATGAATATTGTACTGAATATATAAATTAACTTTAGCGTTGGCATTTTTTACTTTATGAGTAAGCCCTACTCATTGGCAATTAACATCTCTCCAATTAGTTTTCTACTAATTTGTTTGACTACAAATTTGATTGAAAAGTCATAGCATATCTTCATTTCAAATAATGTTACCTAGCTCCAATCCTTTACATCGGATTGGCCACATTGAGGAGAGATCTATTCATTCTGATATTTCCTTTAAAAAAATATTGTCAAAAATAGTGCTGCATTTTGCCAGTTTTCTATATCTGTTGATATGTTATATTTTTCGTTTTGTTATTAATTAGGTCCATTAGATTTAATTAGAATGTAAGTTGCTACAGCTGTCAGAAATCTATTGGATTTTCTTATATTAAAAAAAAAAAACTTCCATTACTGGCATTACTGGTTATGGTGAAATAATCTTTTTTAATATTTTGATGTTTCCTCTTTTCTGATATTTTACTTGATTCTTCATTTCATTTTATTTTACATTTTTATCAATATCCATTAGACATATTACTCTATAGTTTTCTGTCTCTGCTTCTCCCTCCCTGGTTTAGGTGTCAGAAATCTATATACTTTGGTAGGATGTTTTCTTTCAATTTTTTTTTAAAGTAATTTTTGTGGTAAAGATAGATTTGTTTTTTAAGTGTTAGATAGAATTCATTTAAAAGACATGAGATGCTATATTTCTTATTTCTTTTTTTCCGTATATAGCTTGTTAAGATTTTTTTTTCAGAGATTAATTAAAATTCTCTATTTCTGTTACTTTTGTATTTTTTTTACTATCCATCCACTTCATTGAACATTTTATACATAAATAAGTAAAATAGCTTCCAATAATTTTCATTTTTCTTTTTCATAATTCTCCTATTTTGGTTTGGAGAAGGATAACTTGCTTTCCATTTTTTAGTAAATTAGATATATTTTTTCTTTTTTACCTCTTTTCTGTTCTTTTATCATTTTTCAAATTCTTTATTTACTTCTGATTTACATAATTCATTTTTGCCAGATTTTGAGTTACACATTTCTCCCCATTTTCCCCCTACCAACTGCCCCAAAATAGCAGTCCCACAGGTTATCCCCTCCTCCAATCCTTTCTCTGCCATATCTTCTCGCAAAACCCCTTCAATATTTCCAGTAGTAGATATACTGTAAAGGACTGACTATATTTCCCTCCCTCCTATCCCACCTTCCACTTGTTCTATCCTCTATTTTGATCTGGTGCCTTGTCAAAAGTGGGTGCTTCCATCTTTACTCCCCCACAGCCTGCCTGCCCTCCCTTCCATCAGGCCCCTGACATCCCCTTCCCCCCTTCTCTCCTCTAGGGTGAAATACCCTATTTGGTATATATTTTATTCCCTGCCCAAGACAAATTCAATGAGTATAAGGTGGACCCATTGCCTTTTTCCTTCCTATTCTTCCCTTCCATTGTAATCATTTTCCCTTGCCTCTTCTATATGAGATAGTTTACCCCATTTTGTCTCTCCCCATCTCCTCTCATTATATTCTTCTCTCAACTGTTAATTTCACCTTTTAAGTATTATCCCTTCCTATTAAATTGGTCCTGTCCCCTCTACTATGTACACCTGTAAACATATATACACATATTCACATATGTATTCATACACCCATATAACCTCCGATATAGAAAAACACATTATATATATATATATATATATATATTTATATTCCCTTCAACTATTTTCAAAATGAGCAAAGTTTCATCAGTTACAATTATCGTTTTTCCATGTAGCAATATAAAGAGTTCCACTTTGATAAGTTCCTTATGATTTCTTTTTCCTGTTTACCTTCTCATGCTTCTCTTGCTTCTTGTAGTTAAATGTCAAATTTTCTATTTACCTCTGTATTTTCCAGCAAGAATGCTTGAAATTCCCTTTTTCCACTTAATTACCATATTTTCCCCTGAATCATGACACTCAGTTTTGCTGGGTAGGTAATTCTTGCTTTTTAATCCCAGTTCCTTTGCCCTCTGCAATATCATATTCCAAACCCTTCCATCCCTCAGAGTAGAAGCTGCCAGATCCTGAGTTTTCCTGATTGTTTTTCCACAATATATAAATTGTTTCTTCTTGGATGCTTGTAATATTATCTCCTTCATCTGGGAGTTTGGGAACCTGGATATAATATTCCTATGAGTTTTCTTCTGGGGATCTTTTTCAGGAGGTGATCAGTGGATTCTTTCAACCTCTATTTTGCCCTCTGCTTCTAAAACATCAGGGCAGTTTATTTTGAGAACTTCCTGGAGGATGATTTCTAGGTGATTACTTTGATCATGGCTTTCAGGTAGTCCAATATTTTTTAAATAATCACTCCTGGATGTATTTTACAAGTCAGTGGTTTTTCCCATGACATATTTCACATTGCCTTCTATTCTTTCATTTCTTTGGACCTGTTTAACAGCATCTTGAATTCTCCTAAACTCATTAACTTCCATTTGCTCCAATCTAATTCTGAAGCAATTATTCTCCTCATTGAGCTTTTGAGATTCTTTTTCCATCTGGCAAATTTGGCTTTTTAAGGCATTGTCTCTTCATTGCCTTTTTGAGCCTCTTTTGCAATTTGAGTTGGTCTCTTTTTTATGCTTTATTAACTTCTTTTTTTACATCATTCTTTTCAGCCAGATTTTGAGTTACAAATTTTCTCCCCGTTTTTCCCTCACCCACAACTCCAAAATAGCAGTCCCATAGGATAGATATCTCTTCCGCCAATCTTCTCTCTCCCATATTTTCTCCCATCCCCCTTTCGACTTTTCCAGTGGATCTCCATGCTTCACTGCCTGTATATCTTATTTCCCAATTAGATGTAAGATGGTATTAATAAAAGTATATATGTATATTCATACATACACACATATATACAAACATATACATATATATATATATTTCAATATTTTTTTACAACTTTCAATTCCAGATTCATTCCCTTCCTTCCTTTTCACCCACACTTACTGGGAAGATAAGCAGTACAGTATAGGTTGTACATGTGTGGCTAATGCAAAACAATAACATAGTAGATATATTGTAAAAGACTGGCTATATTTCCCTCCCTCCTATCTCAACTCCCACTTGTTCTATTCTCTACTTTCATCCCGTCCCTTTTCAAAATTGGGTGCTTCCAACTTCCCTCCCCCGCAGCCTGCCCTCACTTCCATCAGCCCCCGTCTCATCTCCTAGCCCCTCCCCACTCTCCTGGAGGGTGAGATACCCTATTTCGTGTGTATTTCACTACCTCCTCAAGCCAGATTCAATGGGAATAAGGTTGACCCATTCCCTTTTGCCTCCCTATTCTTCCCTTCCTTTGTATCCATTTTCTCTTGCCTCTTCTGTATGAGATAGCTTGCCCCAATCTGTCTCTCCCCATCTCCTCTCATTATATTCCTCTCACCTCTTAATTTCACCTTTTAAGTATCATCCCTCCCTATTAAATTGGTCCTGTGCCCTCTATCTATGTATACCTGTAAACATATGTACATATATTCACATATGTATTCATATGCCCATATACACTCATATATAGACATATATGTATATTTCTAATCCCTTCAACTACTGAGAAAAGTTTCATAAGATACAATTATTGTTTTTCCATGTAGGAATGTTAATAGCTCCACTTTGATAAGTGCCTTATGATGCCTTTTCCCTGTTTACCCTCTCATGCTTCTCTTGCTTCTAGTATCTGAAGGTCAAATTTTCAATTCATATCTGTTTTTTTCATCAAGAATGCTTTAAAGTCCTCTGTTCCACTGAATGACCATATTTTCCACTGAAAGATGATACTCAGTTTTCCTGGGTAGGTGACTCTTGATTTTAATCCCACCTCCTTTGACCTCCAGAATATCATATTCCCAGCCCTTCGATTCCTCATTGTAGAAGATGCCAGATCTGGGGTTATCCTGATTGTGTTTCCACAATATTCAAATTGTTTCTTCCTGGCTTCTTCTAATATTCTCTCCTTAATCTGGGAATTTCAGAACGTGGCTATATTATTCCTAGGAGTTTTCTTTTTGGGATCTTTTTCAGGAGGTGATTGGTGGATTCTTTCAACCTCTATTTTGCCCTCTGGTACTAAAACATCAGGGCAGTTTTCTTTGAGAACTTCCTGGAGGATGATTTCTAGGTTCTTACTTTGGTCATGGCTTTCAGGTAGCCCAATAATTTTTAAATTATCTCTCCTGGATCTATTTTCCAGTTCAGTGGTTTTTCCCATGAGATATTTCACATTGCCTTCTGTTCTTTCATTTGTTTAGATATGTTTAACAACATCTTGATTTCTCATAAAGTCATTAGCTTCCATTTGCTCCAGTCTAATTCTGAAGCAATGCTTCTCCTCATTGAGCTTTTGAGATTCTTTTTTCCATCTGGCAAATTCGGCTTTTTAAATCATTCTTCTTCTCATTGCCTTTTTGAGCCTCCTTTGCCATTTGAGTCAGTCTGTTTTTTAAGGTATTATTTTACTCAGTCAGACTGTTGGCTCTCATTTCATAATTTTCTTGGATTGTTCTCATGTCTCTTCCCAATTTTTCCTCCACTTCTCTTATCTGCTTCTTAAGGTCCTCTATGTCCTGTAAGCAGCTTGTATTTTCCTTTGAAGCTTTTGGTGCAGGAGTTCCTACCTCACTGTTTTCCTCCTGTTCCATGCTTTGCTCCTCTTTGTCCCCAAAATAGGAGTGTAATGTTGGAATCTTCTGTCTGCTTTGTTTCCTTTGCCTGCTTATTTTGCCACTCAATTACTTGACTTCTGTGCTTTCTGGCACAGTAGGACTCTGCCACCAGACAGGGGAGCTTCCTTACCAAATGCTGGGTTTTTCTCAGCTGCTGGTGGTATTAGGTGGGTGCCCTCTCTGAGGTCTCTGCACACTCTGGCAAGCTGGACACACATCTCAGGACCTCCACCCTAGACTGCAATCCAGATCCAAGCAGGCTAAAACAAGGGTGATTACCCCTCATACTGGTGCTTGGTCCCCCTACACTTTGAAGGCCAGGAGCTGAAGCTGCCACGTGGCGCTGGATGGCTTTGCCGGTGCCTCAGGAGCTTCTTGCCTTCAGGGACAAAAGCCATGCACTCCCACTTACATGTCCCAAAGTCCAGACTGCACTGACCTCTCACTTTGTCCTTTGCATCTATATGTTGGTAAATCTGGAAACGGCCACAGCTGCTGCTGATCTGGAGTCCCTCTGGCCTGTGGCTGGTCAGGCCCACCCTGGGGCTAAAGCCAGGCTGTGGGTCTGGGCTCGGCTACCAGAGCACTAAGCTGGATTCCTGCTGCCCTGCTGTGCTGTCCTTAGTGGGAGGTGAGCTTCTCTGTGTCATTTTGTGGGTTCTGCAGCTCCAAAGTTGTTTAGAGACCCCTTTTTACATGGAATGGGGAAGGTAGAAGCCAGAGCAGAGAGAAGATCGTGCTTCTACTCCGCCATCTTGGCTCTGCCCATGGTCTCTTTTTTAATGTGTGATTTTCCTCAGGAAGGCTGTTGACTCTCATTTAAAAATTTTTTGCATCGTTTTCATTTTTCTTCCCAATATTTCCTCCACTTCTCTTATCTGCTTCTTAAGGTCCTCTATCACCTGTAACCATCTCATATTTTCCTTTGAAGCTTTTGGTGCAGGAGGTCTGACTTCGCTGTCTCCCTCCTGTTCCAAGCTTTGATCCTTTTTGTCTCCAAAATAGGAGTCTAATGTTTGATCCTTCTGTTTGCTTTGCTTCCTTTGCCTAGTCATGTTGCCACACAATTACTTGACTTTTGGGCTTTGTGGCACAGTAGGACTCTGTTACCAGCAGGGCTTCACACCAAATGCTGGGGTTTTTGTTAGCTGCTGGATGCATTAATTGTGTCACCTGTATGAAGCCTCCCCACCCTCTGGCAAACTGGTCACAACCCCCAGAACTTCCACCCTAGACCACAATCTAGATACAAACAGATTAAAGCAAGAGTGGTTACATCTCAGACTGTTCACTTGGGCCCCCTACACTCTGCATGCCAGGAGCTGAAGATGCCATATGGCAGCAGCTGTGCCATAGCCCTCAGCATCCTCTCCCTGGGGACAAAAGCCAAGACACACCCAACTACTGTTTCCCTAAGTCCACACTGCACTGAACTCTTACTTTTGTCCTTAGCACCTATGTATTGATAATTCTGGACCGCCACAGCTGCTGGTGATCTGGAGTCCCTCCAACCAGTGGTTGGTCAGGCCCCTGGGGCTAAAACCACTGTGTGGAGCTGAGCTAGGCTCCCAGACATTGAGATGTCCCATTCCTGCTGGCCTGCCAGACTGTCAGTAGAAGGTTAGCTTCTATGTTTCATTTTGAGGGTTCTGTAGCTCCAAAGTTTTTTTCAGAGTCACCTTTTACATGAATTGGGGGAGGTGGAAGCTGGAGCTACACCATCGTGACTCCCTACCTCTTTCATTTTCAAAATTTCTATTTTTCTGTTTCTTGGTGTTTTTTTTTAATTTGTTGTTAATTGATTTACTGGAATTCCTAATCCATTAATGTGTCATTTTTCTTTTTAATTAAAAAAAATGCTTAGAGGTATACATTTTCAAAAATAGAATACTTTGGCTGTATTGCAGAAATTTGACAAAGTTTTCTCATTGCTGTCTTTCTTTGAAGAAATTATCTCTTGTTTCCATGATTTTCTATTTTACCCATATTTTCTTTAAAATTATGTTGCTTAGATTTCATTTTAAGATTTTAATCTATCATATCTATTTTTTTTTCTAAAATCCCTATTCAAATCCTTAATTTCTTTGTTGTTTGACATTTTGATATATTGGGTTAGGTATGAAAGGGGGTCCCTTTGAGTTCCCCAAATATAGTTCTTTAGTATATTTTTTCTGTGCAATTCAATTAGATTTTCTTTTGAATGCTTAGATGTTATGTTATTTGGTGCAAATGAAGCATTTGGAATTTCATTGTCTATGGTCATTTTAATCATAAAACTATTTTGCTGTCTTCATGTTTTACCCATCTATTTTTATTGTTGCCTTTTTTGAGATCTTGACTGCCACTCTTACCCCCTTTAACTTGACTAAGAAACAAATTTTTCTCTAGTCACTCATTTTAAACCAATATGAGATGTTCTGCTTCAAGTACAATTCTTGTTTTAAGGAAAATATCATTGAATTATATTTTCTAATTCAGTGTCACTTTAAATCTATTTTGTGGGTGATTTCATCCCATTCAGACTCACATTGATGATTGTAAATTGTGTATTTCTGTACTTTATATTCTCATATTTTACTGTCCTATTTTTATTTGGAAGAAAGTAAGGAAAGTAATAGAATGTGATTAATATTACTACTGTATAAGTGAAAGTGTTTAATCCCACTCTTCTGACCTCCCCTCTTCAGCCATTCCATATCTCAGTCATCATTTCCTTTAATTCCTCTACTTTTAAAACTTTCACCTTTTTATCTAACCTATGAAGCTAGTTTTTTTCTTGTGATGACTCTCCCACAACTCTCTCTCTTAAATTCCTGTCCTTCATCCTATTGCTATCTATTTCTCAATTAATATATTTCTACATGAAAATCTGTATGTGTGTTCAAACTGTTACCCAATTGAGAATGTGTTCCCTGAGATACTCATTCCTCCCCAACCTTACCTTCTATTGTTAGACTCTATTGTTTACAGACTCTTATTCTGTCACCCAATTATGAGAAAATGTAAGTGCATTCTCACCCATTCCTAATTAATTCTTTAGAGCATCTTCTTCTCACCCTTTCTTTTCTAGTTTAAAATCAATAACATAGAACAATATTTCCCCACCTCAGGTTGTATATATTATTATTCCTTTTGTGTGACTTCTAAATTGTAAAATTTTTAAGGCATCCTTGTGCCTTCTTCACTCATTAGAATATCAATACTTAAAATCTTAATATCAGCCTTGCCTGATTTTATTTAAATCTGATTTTATTTCTAGTTTTACCTTGTCTCTAGTATTTCCATTTCAGAGATCCTACTCAGCTCTGATATTTCCATTAGGAATGTTTAAATATCTTCTATTTTACTAAAAATTCATTTTACCCTGCAGGCTTGTACTTAATTTTTCATGGTTAAATGTTGTTGCTTATAAGTCTTTTTATGCTGCTTTCTGGAATTTCATATTACAAGATTCCCTTTCCTTTGTAGTAACTGTGCCTAATTCTTGTGTTATTCAGCTGTAGTTCCCTCATACTTAAACTGCTTATATTTTTCCTCAGAAAATTTAGGTTTAGGTAATTATATCTTGGGGTGTTTCAAATTTGTAGTTTCTTTGGGGAAGAAACTGGGAAATTAGTCTATTTTACTTTACATTCTGGTTCTAATAGACTTAGACATCTTTATTTTATAACTTGAAGTGTTATCCAAGACCTGTTGCTTTTTTTTTTTAATTTGGCAATGGTATTCAGAGAATCAAATATTTCTTAAATTATGTCTCCGTAACATGATTTCTAGGTCAGATTTTTCAATGCTAGGAGTTTTACATGTTTTTTCCTAATATTTCTATTACTTTTGTTTTAATAGTCCTTGTTCTTTAATGGAATCTTTGATTTTTATTTAATCCAGTATATTTTTCAGAGAGTCCATTACTTCCATCATGTTTTCTACTTTCTGTTTTAAGCTTTTTATTTTAATTACTTTTTTTTTCTGAAAACCTCTGATTTAACTTTAAATTTTACCTTTTATCTCTTGCTTCTATTTTTCTCCAGTCTTGGATCCTTTAAGGTCAAGCCATTCTCTGCTCTGAGTCTCTAATTGCACTTAATATGGATTTCTCTTTCTCTGGGTTTAACACTTGGGTTTCTCTTAACTTGTGGTATTTCTTTTCAGTTAGCTTTCTATTAAAAAAAATTAGGTTTCCTCTTTTTAATTATGTCTCCAGCCTCAGTTCTTTGAAAGTGATTTTATTCCATGTTCTATTTCTACCCTTTCTGTGCTCTTAGATGGAGTGGCCAAGCCCTGTGCCCCTTGGAATCTGAATGCTGCTTCTGTTACCTTTCTTAATCAAATGGCAAGAAATAGGTTGTACTTTCTCTTGCAATCAGAGCCTTTCTTCATCTTCTGGTTTCCAAATGCTATTGTTAGACTCAGCTCCATTTCTGTCTCCTTACTGCACAATCCCCAAGCCAAAGTTATTCCCCTCCTTTGTTATGGCTCAAACATAATATGTTTAGGTGTCAAAAACTGCTTCTCCTAGGCTTCGGTGAGAGGGGATTCTATTCCCTTAGCTATATGGGATTATTTAGTGTACTCTGCTAGCCCTTGTTTCTGCCAAATACTCAACTAAAGCTATTTTAGTAGCAGACCCCAATGACCAGAGTTTCTGGTTGCTTCTGCCTCCCTTTTCACGTCACCTCTCTGAACTCTCATCAGCTTCTGGCTATCTTCTTGTATAGTCCTAGACTAGATATAGAGTTTACTCCTGGTCATTTTTTTTTTATCTGTAGCCATTTTAAATCTGTGATTGAGTATATATTGGTGAGTAGGTATCCTTTAGAATCCTTCACATTACCATTTTATTCAGAATCCCCGAAGAAATTATTTTATGTTAAATCCTTGACTACTATTTTGCAGGAAAAGTATTGACTTTGGAAGCAACTATAATTAACAAGGAAAATATACAACTATTTTGCAGTTAATAACTAGAAGGACAAAAAAATACATTGCCTAGTACCTCAGTGAGTATGATTACTGACTAGATAACATAAATTAGGTAGTGCCCTTGGGTTTCCTAAGGTACTGCAAGGTCACTTAGTTGATTATGAGAAAAGCAAGTTTGAAATGTTTTAATTGTTGGCAGACTGATCTTTTGGCAAAGAAATAATGGTTTGGGATTCCAAGAAAAATGCAACTGATAGCACATTCTATTTATTATTAAATAAACAGAACACTTACAAAGATTTCCTTGACATACAAAATGGGAAGCAGATTTAACAGTAATTATACTCATGTCACCTAGAAAGACACATTAAAAAAAATCAATACTATACAAGATTTGCTTGGAACCAAGGGGAAATTATGGTAGTTTTGTAGTAAGTTTAATAGTATTATATCATGAACTTAACTATTTTGTTAACTATCAACCCAGATGTAATAATGCGCATTTTTATGGCTGAGGAGCTGAATTTGGATGGTGTCACTTTGGTCAGTAAGAAATAATATGATGCAGTGAAAAAAAAACACTGGATAAACATTCAAATCACTGTTCACCTCTGTTCTACATGGATAACATTGGGCAAGTTACCTCATCTCTCCAGGCATCAGTTTCCTTATCCATCAAATGAAGGAGCTTGAATCAGAGCTCTTCTTTTTTTTGGGGGGGGGCAATTGGGGTTAAGTGACTTGCCCAAAGTCACATGGCTAGTAAGTGTGTCAAGTATCCCCCAACTCCTCCTCTAGACCACCCCTAGATTCCTCCCACAACCTTCTGTATGTGAGACCCCATCTCACACCATGTGTTGTGAGAGTGCCATAGAATAGTGAGAGCACCTTAGAATGACCTAGCACAGACTTACTCTGTGTCTAATGCAAAGGACCTTTTAATAAATTTTACTTTTCTTTGTCTGATAAGAATCGAGTCAAATTCATTTGGCAAGACCTGGCTTGTTGGTATTTTGGGGTCTCCAGAGCAACCCTAACCCTTTTAGTGGGTACACTATTCACTTACCCTAAAGAACTTCCCTTCTTGGGGTAATAAATATGTAAACAGATGAGCAAATGCAAAATATTCACAAAATAAATTTGGAGTGAGGGCTAACATTTGAAAGGATGAGGAAAGTTTTGATTTGGGGGAGGAAGGAGGGAGACACTTGAACTCAGCCTGTAAAGGATTTGATGGACATGGTTGAATGTGAGGGAAAGAAACAGCACTCCAGGAAATGGGACAGCCTATGGAACAGTGATGAGAGATGGAATGTTATTTATGGAAAAGCACTAAACAAGCAAGTTTGGCTGGAATGTAGAGGTCTTGTTTGGACACAATGTGGAATCAACTTAGAAAGATATATGAAGTCAGAATGTGAAGCATGCCCAAGGGGGCTTGTATGACCCTCATTGTCCCAGCTTCTGCTCATTTTTCCATCTCTATCCCTGCAGCTGATTTTATTCCAGGGACATCATAATGATCTAATGGTCAGAGACAGATTTTAAAAGAAAGCAGCTAGATTATCGAACTACTAAGTACAGAAAGAAAAAGGGGGAAAAAACCTCTCTACTGTTTTCTTTTAGATGGAAAATAAAGTAAAAATCAATTAGGATCTGAAACTGGATTGTCTTTCTGTTATTTCATCACCTAGTAGCATTTTATTATGCATGCATACATAACATACCTTATATATTACATTATATATTTACATTACATATATACATTATATATTATACATTATATATTATACATTTATTTATATATGCATACATAACATCTGTACACATGGTATATTGATGCATGCATTCAATTGTGTATTATGGTCTCGTCCTAGGCAAGCTTTTTAAAGAAAGATAAAGAACACAATCTCCAACTTCTGGCCTTTTGAAATTTTGTTCTGCTGCCTTCCAGCTTCTTAAGCTCTGCTACCTAAAAAGGACTAAACAGTTTTTTATATCATGGAAGACAAATAGACACTAATAAAAGTAATAATTGATTAAAGATTATAGTACTTAAAGCTGAAAAAAAGTTTTAGTCCATTTAATCTAAACCCCTCATTTTAAAGATAACGAAACTAAGGCACAGGGGGAGTAAATGACTGGCATGTTATCAGATAGGCAATAAGTAACAAAGCCATGAATTGCCATTTTGATCAGGTTTATAATAAAGTAACTGGTTATTCTTACCTGGTTGAGAGGTAGCATGGTGTAAAAATAGAAAGCTAGTCTTAGAATCAGAAAGATTTAGATTTAAATAGATCTTCTGAAATGCAACTTCTCTTCTATAATCAATAGCCTCTCCTTCTGATAGGGAAGTGAAGTCTTTTTGAAGATGTTTAGGTCTTTTAGACATCTTCTTTTCTGGGTCCTGTTATCTTCTATCAGTCACCAAAACCTGACTCGCTCTGAATGATATTGCATTCCTGCCCATTCTTTTCAGTATTAGTGGTACCTTCTCTAATGAGGTACTCCCCCAAACTATTGCAGAGAAAGGGATATAAATGCTTCTTTCTCCTCACTTGTCCTTCCATACCCTCCTACTGCCTTCATTCAGCAATTCCTCCTACCTTGAAATTCACTCAATTCCAAATTTATCACCCAATTCAGCTCCTAGGGGCTGTTATTATCTGCTCCCCAGGAAATTCCACCCTTTTCTCAAGAGTTCATTGTCTTGTTTACAGTGTTCTCTGCTTCAATTCCTGCTGGAGATTTCAACATTCACTTGGATGTCTACACAAAAATCCTAATGTCTCATTTCCTCAATCTACTAAACTCCTGAAACCTAATCCTATCCTCCACCACAGTTACAGAGGGAAGGTCATACCTTCAATCTTGTTGTCACCTACAAGCCTTTCACAAGCAATTAAACATTCTAAATTTCCTTTATATTATCATAATCTACCAATATATTTCTTTCTCTTCTTTCCACCTCTAGAATCTATCCTTCAATCTTGGGATCGCTAATACCTCCATACTTCAGTTCTTTCCCAAGTATCATCCCTGCCACCACATTTCCTGTGATCTCTCTTCTTTTTTCCTTCAACACTCATGTAAAGTTCCACCTTCTTTATCAGGCCTTTTGTGCCCCAAACACATTCCCAATTTCTAGTGCTCTTCCTTCCAAAGTTCACACCCACCCACACAAACACAACACACAAATATACAAACACATACACATACATACATCCATGTATATATGTATATGCATGTATATCTGCATTTTGTCTTCCCCTGCTTCCAGAAGGAAAGGACTACTTTCTTTCTCTTTGTATCATCAGGGTTTATTATGGTGTCTGGTACAAAGGTATAGGGATAAGGGCTGTACCTATAATTTAATGTAATATAGGGAACCCCCAGATGAGGAAACTTCCCTTACCAAAGCATGTCACCAACTTTTCTGCAGCTTCTTTTCTTTTTTAATATTTCCTTTTTTCTAATTACATGTAATAGAATTTTAACATTCTTTTTTTTTAATTTTGAGTTCCAGATTCTCTTCCTCCTTCCATTCCTCCCCACCCAAGTTGGTAAGCAAGTTGATATAATTATACATGTGCATTCATGGAAAATATATCCATATTAGTCATGTTGTAGAAAGAAAATACAGACAATAAAAACACACAAAAAAAGAAAGTGAAAAATAGTATGTTTCTACATGTATTCAGACTCCATCAGTTCTTTTTTCTGGAGGCAGATAGCATGCTTCAACATGAGTCCTTTGGGATTGTCTTAGATCATTGTATTGCTTAGAATAGCTGTTATTCCCAGCTTTTCATAATACAATATTGCTGTTAATGTCTACAATGTTCTCCTGGTTCTGCTCACTTCACTCAGCATCAGTTCATTTTAGTTTTTTTTCAGGTTTCTCTGAAGTCATCCTGTTTGTCTTTTCCTACAACCCAATAATATTGCATCAAAATCATATACAACTTGTTCAGCTATTCCCCGATTGAGGGATGTTCCTTCAATTTCTAATTCTTTGCCACCACAAAAAGAAATGCTATAAAATATTTTTACAAATAAGTCCTTTTCTATTTCTCTTTGTAAAACAGACCTATTAGTGGCATTGTTAGATCAAAGGGTATGCATAATTTGATAGACTTTTGGGCATAGTTCCAAATTGCTCTCCAGAATGGTTGGATCAGTTCACAACTCCTCCAATAATGTATTAGTGTTCCAGTTTTCACACAATCTTTCTGACATTTTTTCCTTTTCCTTTTCTATCATACTACCCAATCTGATAAGTATAAGGTGGTACTTCAGAGTTATTTTAATTTGCATTTTTCTGATCAATAATGATTTGGAGCATTTTTTCATATAGAGAGCATTAATTATTTGATCTAACAACTGTCTGCTCATATTGTTTGACCATTTATCAAGTGGGGAATAAATTGTGTTCTTATAAATTTGATTCAATTCTTTACATATTTGAGAAATGGCCCTTTCTCAGTGAAAGTTGCTGTAAAAAGTGTTTCCAGGCTTCTACTTTCCTTCTAATCTTGGTTGCATTGTTTTTACTTGTGTAAAACCTATTTTTTTTTCATTTAACACAATCAAAATTATATATATATATATATTAAAACTCAAAATGATCTCTGTGTTTTATTTTTTCTTAAGGACTTCCCTTATCCACAGGTATGACCTGTAAACTATTGCACACTCTGCTAATTTGCTTATGGTATCACCCTTTATGTTTAAACACTGTATGCATTTTGTCCTTATCTTGATAGATGTTGTAAGATGTTGGTCTACACCTAGTTTCTGCCATACTGCTTTCCAGTTTTTCCATTAGATTTTTTTTTCTTATACAGTGAGTTCTTGTCCCAAATGTTTGGGTCTGAGTTTATCAAACAGAAGATTACTATGGTAATTTATTACTGTATCTGATATACTTAATCTACTTCACTGATCCACCATTTTATTTCTTAGCAAGTACCAGTTTGTTTTGATGATTACTTTATAAATCATTTTGACATCTTTTACAGCTAGGCCACCTTTCTTCATTTTTTTTTAATCCCCTTGATATTCTTGAAGTTTTGTTTGGCCAGATGAATTTTGTTATTGTTTTTTAGCTCTATAAAATATTTTGGCAGGTTGATTGCTATACCTGCAGCTTATTCTTAGAGAGTTGCCTAGATCATTTCAAGTCTTATTGACATGCTCAGCACTATACAGTCAAAAGTTGAGAGGTACAACTTGGCCTTAAATCTTCCTTTTGACAAGGCCACCTCTGTTTCCATTCTACTATGCTGCTTCTTACCTAAAACATAGTAAGGCCTTACTAAAAGCTGGTTGATTGAATAATTGAGTAAGGATGGGCTAGTTACCTAAGGTCCAAGTGCTCTCAAGTAACAAAGACTATAAATTACAGAATTGCCTAACTCCCTATAATGATGAAATCATGAATCCAGACCAATTTCTATATAGTTTAATTCCAGAGTAGTTATTTATACAAAAGTATTCACATATTGATTGCATGTATGGTTAACTCAGTTGGAGAATGGCTTTGCAAATAAATAGTTAACCTAATTTTAAAATCAGATTAATACAGCATAAATAGTATCCCAGATAAATTGTAGCCTTGCTGAGTTAATCATCTAGTCAAATGCCAAAATTGCTAGCTATTTTTTCCAGCAAAAAGCCATTTAGCAAATTCACCTTTTGCCTGCCAACTAAGAAACAGAAGTAGAAACAGTTTGAAATTATCTTAAATATGTTAGTCCACTGCCGAGCTCAATTCACAGCTATCCTTCCTCAGCATTTATTTAATTTCATCCAAATGTTAAAAATCATTATCAAGATATGATTCATTGTTTGGTCTCCATGCTTTTTTGTTCAGTGTTCTATTTAGTACCGGAAAAGGGGGACCTGATTTTCAGTCATATTTTTATAAACATTTTCTCTCATCTTTCTTTTATCAATTCATAAATATTGGGAAATCAGAAAATTACCATTTCCTCATTTAACTTTACTTCTCATATATGAGCAGACTTATGGTGTAAACATCAGAATTTTGGTCATCTTAGACTTGTAAACATAGCAGCTGTGATTCTTGGAAAAATGCTGAATGAAGCAAATCTCATCAATATGGATACATATCTGAGTGAACTAGAACCTTATTACATGGTGATCTTTTTTTTTTTTAAGCAATCGGGGTTAAGTAACTTACTCAAGGTTACACGGCCAGGTGTTTCTGAGTGGGTGCTAAGTATCTGTGCCTGGATTTGATCCCCAGGTCATCCCCACACTAGAGCCGGTGCTCTTACTCACTGTGCTACCTGGCTGCCCCTACATGGTGATCTTTTGTAGAGTTATATGTTTAAAATAGCAATTTTTAAATAGCTGTTACTAAAAAGAAAAGATTGATCAACGATTAAACGTTAAAATCAAAAGCATGTTTTCAAGTCTACATTTAAAATTTGAGTCATTGTTTTTCGATTAGATTCATTGGATTCGAAATGTAAAAGGATAAAAGTTGGGGGCAAAGGGAGAGAGAGCTTACTAATGCAAAATACCTCAAAAAAGGTCCAATATCCAAATGGCATATTAAAATCATTTAACTAAATTAATTTCTCATTAAATTATATAGGAGCTTACACATTCACTTTCAATAATATGGAAATTAATTGTCATTGGAAGCGAATATATACATCTATATAGGGGGCCAAAATGGAATTCTTGCTTTGTTTTACTAGTAAGCAAAATGCAATGAGACCCCATCCCACTGTCCCCCCACAAAAGCATGTTTCCAATTTTCTCTAGGAAAATTTTTATGGAAAAACAAGGATCAGAAAGCAGCATGATGTTACTAGCAGACTAGAAAGACAAGGGACTCTCTTGTTTCCATATTAATATAATTACTTTTAATGACTTGCATTTTAAAATAAGATTTTAAGGAACAAATATTAGTAAACACTCATTTTGATGCAACACTTCACATTTGCCAAAATGATTTTTCTAAACTACCCTGTGTGGTTGATAATAAAAATATTATTTTCCATTTTAAGAAAGAGAGACGATGAGTTTAGGGAGGTTTTGCATTATTTTATTGCCAAAAATTGACAGCAATCTTTCTAAGAATACAAATAGCAATAATATTAATAATGGTGGCAGCAACAAACCAAAGAATTATCTTTACATATACCCATTATGGAAAAGGTTATTTTTTATGCATTACTCTTTTCAGTCACATATTATTATGCAGTAGTGATCTCTCTCTCTTCTCTCTCCTCTCTCTCCCCTCCTCTTCCCCATCCATCCCTCACTCTCCCCATGCATATCATGTTTATTATTTATGTATCTATATACATATGTATCTATAATCATACATATATGTGTAAAACATACACAAAACACCTTTAAGTTTAATCTGCACTAAAATTTTCTCCAGCAACTTACTCACTGTGGAAAATCAACAAAACATTAAATCAATCCCTGATTTATAATATTTGTCTATTTCTGACACATAAATGCTCACTCTAAAAATTTGAAAATCAGATCTTGAGATCCTATTAAAGATACCTTAAGTATACTCTTGGATTCGACTCTCATTTCAATCAGTCAAAAGTGCAAATTAGGTACGAATACATTTTTAACCAGTTTTAAGATTTGATCCATTTGATCAAAGGGGTACAATCCACACAAGAAATATTTTGTGATTTATTGAGATCAAGTCACATCACTTAAAATGCATATTTAAATAGCAAGTCAATTGGGACTCCACTAGTTAAATAGTAAATCAGTCTAGTCGTCCAGAAATTTCAGTTCAGAGTATTACAATTTAGGAATTTTAGCCAGGCCCAAAAGAAGGAATAATTTAGTGGATGGGACTAAACTAGTAGTAGACAGTGTATCCAGCTGGTATGAAAGAGACTAGACAAGCACACAGAACATCCAGCATTAAGTGAGTCATTGAATGATGCAAAGATTGAGAATATTGCCTCTTGTGGCATAAAAAAAGTGTCAGCAATGTACTCTACATAGGCATCAACCCTTGGAGCCTAAAGGAAAGCTAAACCAAAAGGAAAATTAGTAAGGACACTATAAGAGGAAAATAGGATTTCCAATAACCAGGAGTTGTGAGATACTCTTTTGCCATATATGGTCTCTAGTCATATGCCTCACTGGGGGTTTTATTACTATTAATAATGAGGGGCCGAGATTTTATTACTATCATTCTCATAATACCATCTTAGTAATTATCTTTATTAAAAAGCAAACAAGTTAGGCTATTTCTTAGTGGGAAGAACAATGATGGGGGTTTATGAGCGGCAGAAGAAGAAACTCAGTCCCTCAGAATTATTTCTAGAGAGAGGGAGGTGAATTCTATGTTCAGGACTCAACGTTCACATGTGAGTGTAAGTTAATAGAGTGGGTCCAGAGGGAAACTATGGATTCTATGTACCTACACACATGCATGCATAAATAAGTACTCACACTAAGATATGAATGGGTAATATGAAATGGAGATATTTAAAATGAATAAACTATAATAGGAAGGAAGGAAAGAAAGAAAAAAGGAAGGATGGAAGGAAAGAAGGAAGGAAGGAAGGAAGGGAGGGAGGGAGGGAGGGAGGGAGGAAGAAGGAAGGAAAAAAGGAAGTGATAACTAAAGTAAGTTATTTTTTTTAGAAATTGGTTAATTTCTTTTTTTTAATTTTTAATTTTTTTTGCTTTTTGAAGGGCAATTGGGGTTAAGTGATTTGACTAAGGTAACACAGCTAGTTTTCTCTTAAGTGTCTGAGGTCAGATTTGAACTCAGGTCCTCCTGACTCCAGGGCCAGTGCACTATTCACTGCACCACCTAGCTGCCCCAATTTGTTAATTTCTTGTGAGTGAGATTATACTAGTGTGAAAGCAAGTTAAGGAAGTCTACAGAGTTTGATTATATCACGACTGAATTTTTTTTTTTAATGCTAGAAGGTAAGTATTCTAAATTAAAATAAAAGAAAATTGAAAATTTCTCATTAGAACATATATTTGACAGAACTCTTTTTTAAAGTCAAGAGAGGCTTAATAATGGGTGTTATGCTCCAGCAGCTAAGGTAATTTAAAACAATTCATTACCAATAATGTAAAGTCTCAGATATAGCATGGAGAAAAATGTAGAAGGAACTAACACTTAAATCATACAAGGTCATGATTTTTTAATTACATAGCACTACCTCGCCATGTGCTGTCCCCAGTGCCCATGCAGGGCTGCCTGTGGCATGAAGAGTTAGTGGCCCCCAAAGGAAGGGGCCAAGGGGTGTGCATATGGGAGTGCCCCTTGGTTAAAGCATGGATAATGTGCTCTGAAGTAGGCAGCACCTATAAAAGCACACACATGCCCACTGAGATCTCTCAAGAAACCAATGAGAAGCAGGCGCAGGGAAGGTGGTGTTAGAATTTGTCTGTCTCCCTGCCAGCAGTCTTCTTACCCTGGAAATAGTGCCTCTCTATAGCCCTTAATTCTGAATGATATCTCTTTGGAGACCTTAAAATACTGGAAAGAGAGGAGAGGATTGGGGGAGGATGTAGAAGTAGGTCATAAAACTTTCAGCTCTCAAAATTTCCTCCACAAAAAAAAAAAAATAGACAAAATATCACTTCAGAGTAGCAGAAATAAATGTAAGGTAAAGTAGCGGTCCTCCTAAGACAATATGAGAAGACTCTCAAGATTTGATCCCCTTGGGCAGACACCTCCAGGTCAACTCTGCAAAATCAACAACAAAAAAAAAAACCTAGCCCTGGGGGTAGCTGGGGTGGGTTCTGACAGATGAGTAGGAGAACATAGAAGAACCTTCTACTGTTGAGGGCTGCCAAGAACAGCTGTGCTAACCAGATGTGTCCTGGGCTGTGGCTTCATGGAGAAGGAGCTAGCCCAGAGATGGTGAGTGCAATCTTGAGGGCCAGGAACCTTGTTGGCTGTGGTCACTTTGCCCAGGAGAGCAGACAGAGTTCCTGTTTTCAATTCTGCGGCAGAGAGGACAGCTGTTGTTTGCAATCTCCAGAGGGACTGCAGGAAGCAAGATTATTTGTAGGATAGTGTGGTTGGGGGCCCTAACTATGGCTTAGGATAGGACAGGAGAGTCCAATTTTGGGCCCCAAGACAGATGTCAGAAAATAACTGTAATAAGGATCTAAGGCTTTGGACATCATTCCCCATACCTTAGGATTACAACTTGATTACACTAATAGCTGCTAAAAACAAAATAAAACAAAAATAAATAAATAAATATGAGCAAGCAAATGCAAAAAAACCCAACCTTAGATACTTACTATGGGGAAAGAGAATATCTTGGTTCATTTTGAGAGAAAGATAATGGAAGAAATGAGAAAGGTCAAATGATCCCAAGCACAAAAAGTGTTCTTAGAAGAACTTAAAAAGGACTTTAAAAATCAAAAATAGAAAAATTGGGGGAAAAATAAGATCAATAAAAGAAAATCAAGTACATTCTGAAAAGAAAGTCAACCAACTGGAGAGAATCAAAAACTTCAGGAAGAAATAATTCCTGGAAAAGTAGAATTGAGCAAGGGGAAGGTAATGGCATGCTAAGACACCAAGAAATAATCAAACTAAATTTAAAAATGAAAAAATGAAACCTCTCTTCAGAAAAATGGTTGACCTAGGGAACAGTTTGAGGAGAAATAACACAACAACAGTTGGAGTACCTGAAATTTACAATTAAAAAAGAATCTTGATTCGAAATTAAAAGAAATTGTCAAAGAAATTTGCCCTGAACTTCTAGATCAAGAAGACAAAGTAGAAAAAAAAATCCATCAAGCACCACCTAAAACAAATCACAAGAGGAAAATGTACGGAAATATCATAGCCAAGTGTCAGAGTTCTGAGGATAAGGAGAAAATACTGGAAATAACAAGAAAAAATTAAATATCAAGAAGCTACAGTAAGGATCATGCTAGATATAGCAGCTACTTCTATATCTTGAAGGACTATATGTCTCAAAATACTGTATTCTATAGAGCAAGAGAGCTGGGGTTACAAGCAAGGGGAACTTTCCCATCAAAGTTAAGTATAATCCTGAATGAAAAAAAAATATGGACATATAATAAACTGAAATACTTCCAGCTATTTGGGATAAAACCCCCACAACTTAAGGTAAAATTTAGCATATGACATCCAAGAAAAATATAAGGTAAATATTACAGACCAATTATAAAGGACTCGATAAGGTCAAATTGTTTATTCTGTAAATGTGAAAATATTAGCAGTACTTATATGATTGTCATCATTATTTGAATAGTTTGAGAGAAAGGCATGAGTTGAGCTGAGTATGATGGGGCAATTCTGAAAAAAAATAAAACTGTAGGGAGAGATAAAAAGGAGTAATTATCTCATACAAATGTGGCATGAAAGGAAAAAATGATACAGTTAGTAGGGAGGGTAGTGGGTAGTACATGAATCTGTCTCTCATCAGAATGCCTTAAAGAGAGAACTATCTATCTATCTATCTATCTATCTATCTATCTATCTATCTATCTA
>NW_027185791.1:27589627-27692127 GCF_028583685.1 Petaurus breviceps papuanus
CTATCTATCTATCTATCTATCTATCTATCTATCTATCTATCTATCTATCTATCTATCTATCTATCTATCCATCTGTCTGTCTGTCTGTCTATCTGTCTATCTATGTATCTATTTATCTATGTTTCTATGTATCTATTTATATCTATCTATCTATCTATGTATCTATCTACCTATCTATCAATCAATCAATCTATCTATCTATATATGGGTATAAAAATCTTCTAAATTCAGAGAAATAAGGGGGCAAGGGGATAGGGTGGGAGGAGAGGATAAAGGAGGGATGTATAGAGGGGTGAGTAGGTTATGGAACAGGAAGGCAAGGTAGCGGGTTAAAGTAAAGCAAAGGAGTGTGGAGGAATAGGGTAAATGGGGTGAGAGGATAGTGAGGAAAAATGGGAAAGAGGAAAGAAACACAATGAGTAATTATAGAATAGAATAGGAATGGGATAAATTTATATATAAAGTGGAAATGGATAGCCAACTAAAAATTTGAATTCAACAATATGTTGCTTTCATGACACATTATAAGAATTAGAGGTACACACAAAGATAAAATACGGAGCAAGAGTAGGATTTAGTATGTAAGAAAGCAGGAATACTTAATCATGATCTCAGATGAAGTTAAAGTTGAAATAGATTTAATCAAAAGTGAAAAATAGAGAAACTACACTGTGTCAGCAATATTATTCAATATTGTTTTGGACCATTTAAAATACCTAGACAGTATAACATCCCTGAACATATATACCTGCCAAAACAGGCACAGGAACCATATGAACAAAAACATAAAACTTTTTATACAAATAAATTTAAATGTAAATATTTGAAGTATATTTATTTTTATGGGTAGGTAGAAACAATGTTATTTTTAAAATTACAATTTTACCAAACTAATCTATTTATTCACTTTCATTCCAATTCAATAACTAAAAAAAAGGGGGAAAAGGTAGTTAGAAATTAGAGCTAAAAATAATAATCAACTTCACTTGGAAGAACAAAAGCTCAATTTTGTTTTTTAAATAGGGGAAAAAGATATTAAGGAAGTAGGTAAATTGAACAGTATCACACCCTAAACTGTATTATAAAGTGATAGCATTGTTGAAGTGTAAAAAGGATAATTTCAATTACTTTAAATTAAAAATTTCTTGTAGAAATAAAATCTATGGAGTAAGGAATACAAGGAATGCAGAAAATTGTAGGATGGGGAGGGAACTTTCATAGACAATCTCTCAGATAGGATGTGATTGGGTTGGAATATCGCTGTGGTGTAGCAAATGATGAACTAGTTGTATAAAAAACATGAAAAGACTTGGACTTACGAAGTAAGATGTTATCCACCTTCAGAGAAGCAGATGATAGATTGGAAATAAGCATAGTACAGTCTTACATGTATGTATATGAGTGTATATGTGTATGTTTGTAGATATCTCTGTATGTGTGTATATATCCCCACATAATTGTAACCTTCTGTAAAATATTTCAAGGAGATACTGATGATAAAACACACAAGCTGAATGAGTTCGCTGTGTTTTAGTACTCTATTAATATTTGTATGCTGTGAACTTCAGGGAACATGGGATAGAGTAGGATGCTGTTAGGAACAGAGTTAGCCAAGAGAATGTCAGAACTTCCTGAAGAGCCCGAGTTTTGATATTCTATGGGTTTGACTTTCTGTGCTCCCTCGTTGTTTTGAAAGTATCATTTCAATATTATCATACTAGCTTTGTTTCCATTTATTTCATTTTTTTTACTCATATATAAGGAAGCAATTGGATTAGGGAACAGTTTATGAAACATCTGTGGGAATGGGCCAGTGAGGAAAACTTCCTGGAATATCTAATTGCCTTCCTTGTTTCTAGTACCGTGTTTCCCCAATAATAAGACCTATCCCAAAAATAAGCCCTCCCCTTACTGTGTAAGATTCCTCTAAAATAAGCCCTCCCCCGAAAATAATCCCTATTGAGATTGCTACTGTAGTGAAGGTGATCCCCTGCACTACACGCTACATTACGGTACCCTCTGTATGCACCGTTCCCCCCCCCCCCCGCCCCGTGAAAAGCACGCCATGCTCCGAGCTGCATCCAATCAGAGCTGCAGAAGTGAGCGCGTCATCCTGTTCTTCCCCAGTGATTTGCTTGCTGGAGCCATTGAGAGTAGTGCTGCGGAGGAGAGCTGAGGCAGGACAACATAAGCCCTCCCCTGAAAATAAGCCCTCTGGTGTTTTTCTTTCCAAAAAAAAATAATAAGACAGTGTCTTATTATCGGGGAAACATGGTAGATCATTTGTGACTTAGTGCTGAAGGATTTGGATGCTTTAGAAGGATGAAGCAATTGCCTTATTGATCCCTTAGTCTAATGATGGTGGCAAGGGGTGTTTGCATCAAAAAGATTGACACTGCCCTTAAAGTCTTAATATCTGCCACATGGTAGGCACGTAATAAATTCTTGTTGTCTACACTGATCCTGCAAGAGCAGCCCATGAGAAACTACAAATCCATTCTATTTCCCTCTCCATCAATTCTGTTGATATCCTCTTTCTTTGTGGCATCTAGAACATGGTATCAGATATGTGTTTTACACAGAAAATCGTGAGACTGGACCTTGGACCCCTGGTTGTGACTCCAGTCCTGAGAGAGATATTTCTAGCCTGAGATAATCTCCAGAGTTTGGGAATTTCAGCAGGAGGAGTGTTCTACAATTATGCCCCCTTTCAGAGAAGATGACCACGAACAAAATCCAAGCCTAAACCTATTTTTCAAGAAGATATGACACTTAAAGGGGCAATACAGAGCTTAGATAAAAGTGAAATGCCGAGTCAGCTGTCCCTCCAAATGTTTCGTGTTTTGATGTTTTAAATATCATAAGAACATGAGTAGTTGTATATTACTGGTACATGCTTATAACTTAATATGCAAAAGTGAGTTCTTTGGATTTATCATTTCTTTTGTGTACAAGAAATATCTTTCTATAGTGGTCTACATACATTACTCTCTATTTTGGGATCCTCTACGCATAAGTCAATCACTCAATGAGCACTATTGAACTCCTATGATGTACCAAGCACAGTGCTAAGGACTGGGGATACAAAGTATAAGTGAAAACAGCACCTTTCCCCTTAACGTAATTCAAAATTTTAAGTAATTCTTTATGGG
Source organism: Petaurus breviceps papuanus (assembly GCF_028583685.1). Classification (NCBI taxonomy): domain Eukaryota; kingdom Metazoa; phylum Chordata; class Mammalia; order Diprotodontia; family Petauridae; genus Petaurus; species Petaurus breviceps. Next base: position 27,592,780 of record NW_027185791.1, read on the forward strand.
GCTGCAGTGTGTGGCCAGCCTCATCTGAAACTAAACTGGATCATTACAAAGGCATGCAGAGCTGAGAGGAGTCACTTAGGGCAGAGAAAGAAAGCAAATGCTATTCTTAATGCAGTTCGAGTAGTAAGGTCAGGATTCCAAAGTGCAGTACAAGGAAACAAGAAGTATAACAAGAGAGACTACATAGAAAAAATAAAAGCAAGGCAGATTTTTTTTTGAAGAGAAATACTCACAGTAGGAAAGGAAAGGTGAAATAGGCCTGCCAGGTCCCCCTAGCTAAAATTGCGTGCAAAAAAGCCCTGTTTAAACAAGTTAGTTTTTATAGGGTTCTTATCTGGATCAACTAGGACCAGGCATTGCATAGAGGGAGAAAACAGCCTGGATAAGAGGGCTGTTATTGATTCTTGTTAATAGAAGTCTATGGAATTGTTGGCCAATTGATATTCAAATGCAGGAGAAAAAGTTACTGCAGACCTTACTTTCATGTGATACGGGGGATTTGATCCTTCCTGGGGCTTCTTAATTTAGCCTTGGGGAGGCTAATGAGAGTTTCTAGTGCCTCTCTCTGACTCCCCCTTCCAGGTCAAGTGAAGGTTCCGTTTGTGTTGCCATATGTGTGATATCCCATGCCTACTGAAAGAACTTATTCATGCTGTGTATTGTATGGGGTATTCAAATATGTAGAATTTCTCTGGTTACTGTTTATTATCAGCCTTGATAAAGGGACTTATTCACCATTGTGATGTCCTTTGTGGTATTAAGCATTTTATGAGAAGGGAATTGATCATTCCGATAGAACTTGGGGCACCCTTTCCTTATTAAAGTATAGTGAGCAGGAGTGCAGCTTGAGCCTAAAATTCATTCCCCCTGGATTAGTACTATCTGTGGGGGCAGATAGATTTCTTAGTCTAGTATGTCCTTTCTGAGGAGAGCTACACAGTCCACTTTCATGGTCCCATTCTCCTGCTCCTCTCCAGAAAGGAAACAAACTTCCTATTCATATGGATAACATTCCAGATATATCAGCTCATGGCAATTTGCAAATTGCATTTAGACAAACCCATGAGTACACAAAAAGATCCCACATGGGCAACACATAGCTTGCATATGCATTGTAAGGCAATGGTCATTCCATTTCTTATTTTGCTTAGCTGTTTTTGTTACAAGAGAAAGTTGGTTTGGGAGGGGTGAATATATATTAGAAATTACTGTGATATGAAAATAAAAAGCAACAATAAAACTTCTTAAGAAAAATCATAATTAGCAATCTCATAGAGATGTATACCAGTTAGTTGGTTGAAAGACATATTGTATGGGATGGATGGTTAGTGAAGTAAGTAAATGGATAGTAAAGAAGGAAAAGATTTCATTATAAATTATTCTAGTAGTTAGGCAAAGAAAGGGATGAGAAATTTAAGATGATAGCTGGAAAGGGTGGTAGGATCACCTGAAGATTTCTTAAAGGTGAGAGAGAAATGCTCCTCAGGTTTGAAGGTGGGAACTAAGGAAATTACAAATAATAGACGCATTTGGAGGAGAAAGTTTTTGTAGTCACATGTAGAGGGGTTAGCTTTGGGCACCCCATATAATGGATAAAAATCGTAGACCTAATTTTGAGATGAAAAAATAAGGCATATAATGGATAACCTTGATTTTTCTCAGCAACGTAAACGATGTTATCTGCTGAGAATCTGAAGTCTGGGAATGAGTTTGGCTGAGCTTTAGTGAGGAGAATGATAGAAGTAGTATGAATTATTTCAGTCAGCTATATTAATGACCAGATTAGATCATTATTCTGTGGCAAAATTAGAGAGTCAGCATTGTTTTTAATTGGAACTGTTCAGAGCTTAGCACCACAGCTGCTGCTCATCAAGGAGTAGATGAGGGACAGTAAAATCTAACCAATATGTCATGCCCATTATGAATGAGCATTTTGAGACAGAGTTGTGCTTTAAAAAAAACTATCACTCCTTGCCTCGCTGCTTTATAAGATACTTATCTAGTTCCTTTAGAAAATGTGGCTCTTACTGGACTGTTATAGAATTTTTGTTTGTAGGTTGGTCATTATATTTACCCATTTAGTTCAAACTTGCAGTCTTCTTCATATGACCCTCTCTGATAAACTTTGAAATCTCTGAGTCCAGAAAAACCTGACTTGTTACTCTTCCTCCTCATTTCCCTGATGTGATATAAGCCATAGGTCTAGTCAGTTCACTAAGACACAAAACTATTTGAGTATGAAAACAAGTCGCTTCCATTTTTGAGGGATTTCCTGTGGACAGACATGAAACCTGCGGTGATGTTCTTTTTTTGTGGATGAGTTTAAACCTGCCTAAGACATAGCAGAGAATTGTAATAATATTCCAAGAATTCTACTGTAGTTCAGTATTTCACACCTTTGCTATAAAATGTTATCAGATTGCTAGTAGAGAAACAAGTTAGGCAGAACAAACTTTATCAAACTGGCATACTTTAATACTTTTGCTGTCATTGCTCAGTAGAAATTGATGCCCTAGTTCAAGATGAAATGTATGTTTCATTGTCACTCATAGACAAAGGGGATTTCAGATTCAATAATCTTCTGTCACCATCTGAGAGCAATGGGACAAGGACCAGGGGGAAAAAAAAGATAAAAGCCTGAGAGTTTGTTTTCATCGCTTCTTAAAATATGGAAAAATGTTCTGTTTCAGCTATGGCATGTTTTGACAATTAAAGGATCTAACAATTTTTAGCTACTTCAGGACTGATATTTTTCAACAAAAAGTATTCCCACTGAATGGACAATTGCTTATCATGGCTATTGAACTTCTAATGTTCAAAATTGATCAAGTTATGCGAAACCTACAATGACATTACAAATACTTACTCCTCCTACAAAGGATATTTCTTTTGAATGTTTAACGTCAAATCAAAATAAAGATATATACCAAAACTATTAAGTAAGGATAAAATTACACAGAGTCATTTAGGATAGTGAACAACTCTTCATTGTTCAATAAGTTGAAAAAATGATGAGATCTATTCTTGAAATCCATGATCAAAGAGTCGAAAAAGGAATTCATGTAATTGAGCTATAAACAATTACAGAGGGCTTGAACTACATTTGTAATTCATTGGTTAAAAGTTTGGTGTCCTTGTGTCGGACAAATATTTGAGAACCACATGACTCTGCAATGTGGCAAAACTAGCATTCATGTAACTATTGGAGATTTATTTATTCATTTTATTTGTGTGTTTTCAATATGTTGAGTCAATATGATTACATTGTTTTATGATGCTTTTATCAAAATTAGGTAATTGGATGCTTTAAACTATGCACACTGTTGTCTACTTTAACTTCATTTAGTTATACTCTAGTCTTAATATAATATGTAGCCCCCATTGACTTGTTTCTTTTCATAGTAATATTTGATTTATCCAAATTCATCAGGGAACAAAGTGAATTTCCTCATGAGTGAACTTTCTAAATAACTAAAACTCAGTTCTTCAAATTCCAATATTTATAAATGAGTTACATTTTACTAAAATTTTTCTAAAACATGTTGTATTATTTCCTATCTTTTTAAAGAGAAGATAATGAGTAGAGTTTAACCAATTGAAGCACCAGGTATCCATACATTGAGGCAAAGTTTGAAAATTGGGTCCTCAGTGTGTTAGTGTAATACACACACAAGCACATGTATGTATTCTGTATGTGTATGCACATGTGTGTATATGCATCTGGGTATGTGTATATGTGTTTATTGTATATGTATACACAAATGTGTGTGCATGTAATGTGTTTACATAAAATGTGTTTGTGTATATATATATATATATACACACACACAAACATCAAAGAATCATAGTTGTAGAGCAAGCAGGGCCATCAGAGACAAGCTGGAAACTAAAAACTGGTGAGGTCAAGTGATTTGACTGAGGTTACACAGGAATTTAGGTGGCACAAGGAGTGCAGGCCTGGAATTAGGAAAACATTTTCTTAAGTTCAAATCTAGCTTCAGACTCAACAGCTATGTCAGCCTGAGCAACTCACTTAACCCTGTTTGTGTCAGTTTCCTCATCTGTAAAATGAGCTGGAGAAAGAAAAAAAAAATGAGAAATAATTCCAGTATCTTTGCCAAGAAAAACCCAAATGGGGTCATGAAAAGCTGGACGTTTCTGAAAAAACACTGAACAGCATAATCCACCTTAATCACTTCCAAGAACACTTGATCTAACCAAATGGACCTTCTTGCTGTTTGTCCTCTTACAACTCCCTCCATCTCCTGTCTCCATGTCTTTGTCCTGGCATCTCCCCATGCCTGGAATGCGCACCCTCCTAACCACCACTTCTTATGATCCCTAGGTTTTTTCAGTACTTAGCTAACAGCTATCTATATGTGTATATGTTGTCTCTGCTGATAGAAAAGAAGTTCCTTGTGGGTAGGATCTGTTTTCCTTTTGTCTTTATATCACCAGGGTTACCTCAGTCAGTCAATCCCACTGATTGATCAATCAGTAAACATTATTGAACATCTATTATGTATCAGGTGCTGTGCTAAGTTTTGGGCATACAAAACGAGGAAAAATACAATTCCTGCCCTCAAGGAGATTGTAATCTAATTGGAAAGATGACTTGCAAACAAATATATGCCAGGACCAGAAGTTTTGAAATTTCACCATAACACAGCAGATTTCACATAAAGCAAATTAAATACCAATGTCGCATGGAAAGGAAAAAAAATTCTAAACTTAAAAATTAATACTAACGTTTCTATGGCACTTTCCTTATCAATACCTGTAGGGAGGGAAAATAAGCATAATTATTTTCCCTTTACTGGTGGAGAAATTGGGACTCAATGATTTAGTGAATTACAGTGGTAGCATAACTAGTTTTAAAGCCAGAATCTCAATCCTGGTCTCTTAACTTATCATCCATTGGAGTTAAGAGAGCTTATATGCTTTTTTTTACTATTGTGTAGAGACTCACATGTACACATGGAATCTAGCCACTGTAATACTATCCAATCATTCAAATTACGATCTGATGTCTTCTAATCTTGTGCATGAGTGTGTGTGTTTCTCACTTCTTTTGGTTGGCTCAGATGAGAATGATGTTCAATTGTCTCCTGCTTTTCCCCACCTCTTCTCCTTTGTTTTAACAGTCTTTTCCTTTGTACAACTAAATTATGAGATAATTTCTGTTCCTCTTCTTCTTCATTTCCTTTAAATCTATTTCCTTCTCCCTTCCCTTTCTTTTTGTCTTTTAATATTATCAAAACATAATACATATACTCCCATATACTCTGTCTTATTTGACCCTTGAAAATGATAGGGCTCTGAGGGTTTTCTAAGGGTATGTGAACTATGCCTGCATATTAGAATGTGAGCAGTTTATCCATGTTTACTCTCTTATATTTGTTTGCTTATATTTAGCTTATTCTAATTCTCTTCACTCTTAATTGTTGCATTTTAAAGTATGTACCCAACTCTGGTCTTTTCATGAAGAATGTTTGGAAATACCCTATTTCCTTCTCCTTTTCAGAGAAAATAGAACCAAAATAAAAACCAGTTAGTCAACTTATTTTTGTTGCCTTTTAATACTGTCCCATTTAACTTGCTCCAAGCAAATATCCTATGCCTTCTGTTATCCTCCTTTTTTTTCCCTCAAAAAGAAACAAAACATTTCATTACCCTTAACTTTATTTGCAATCTTCACCTCATTCTGAGATTTAGCATCCCTAATATTATTTGTTTTCCTTTCCTCTACATTTTCCTTTAAAGATATTCTTTAAACCAAAGTTGTTTGATGAGTTCCATGTTAATACACATTTGTATCTTTTGACAGATCCCATTTTTCCTATTTATCAAAATTATTTTCATTTGTATTATTACAATTTCCCAAGCTATTTTCTTCCATGAGAATTTAATGATCTTTCTCTGTATGTTTTGAAATCTGTTTTTCCAAAATTTAGAAAACATGTCAGAGTAGGCCCAGATTTCTTTTCCACTTTCACAAACTTAGGAATGGAATGGATCACTTCCCTTGCTTCCCTATGGCTTCCTCTCATCTCCACTCCAGAATCACTTCATACTTTTTAATGAGAGTAAGATACAGAATAGAATTTCCATTTTGAATGATGAAAGTATCACTAAGATAAGTCAAGAAATCATTAGCTGCTCCGTTCAATCCTTATTATGCTTATTTCTTTTAGAAACAATAATGACCTTTAACATTAAAAATCACAATCAAAATGAACAGGGAAATGTTGCTCACAATTATTAAAAAGTGCATTTAACTGATTTTGATGGATTTAAGTCACCTGGCAAACATGACCTACACCCTTGGTCATTGAATGAACTGGTGCATGTAATTGCAAAGCCACTGCCATTATTATATATTAAAAATATATGTTATATAATAAAAGATAATGGAAAAAGAAGAGATTCCACAATTGTGGAGAAGGGCAAAAATCATTCTGCTTTTCAAAAAAGGGAAAAGAATATTTTTCATAAAATATAGTACAGTGACCTGAAATTCATTTTCTGAGAATTTCCTAGAATAGATCATTAAAGGGATGGTTGATGAACATCAAGGAAGGGAAAAGATTATTTTTAAAGATAGCATATTTTTAAGAACAATTCTTGCCAACATAACTTCATCTCCCCATTATTGATAGCTCTACTAAGCTAGTAGATGATGGAACAGTTGGGTTTGTGTGTGTGTGTGTGTGTGTGTGTGTGTTTGTAAACACCTTCCTGTGGTCTGGTTTTGGCCCTGTATATAGAGGACATGATCTTTACATTTCTAAGTGACACAGAGCTGAAAGGAATAACTGATATGGTGGATGACAGAGACAAGATATAAAAGAAATTTGACAGACTAAAGCATAGGAAGGAAACTAACATTATGAAATTTAATAAATATAAGGTTTTGTGCTTTTTGCACATTAAAAGATATCAAAAGTATAACATATGGGAAATATGAATAGAAAGCAATTGTTCTGGAAAAGATCTGAGGCTTTTAGTAGTGTTCAAACTGATTAAGAGTTAGCTGTGTTGATGTAGCAAACAAAATAATTAAATCGATCTTGGGACATTGTGAGAGGCATAACTTCCAGGAAGGGTTAGGTAATAGTCTCATTATACTGTGCCCTCACCACACCTCCTCTGTAGTACTGTGTGCAATGGTATAAGATTGTCATTAAGAATCTGAAGAGTGGTCAGTGGAGATTAACCAGGATGATGGAGTTTGGAGTCTATGTCATATGAGAATTGGTTGAGGAAACCGAGGATTTTTAGACTACAGAAAAGAAGGGGAGGATGTGATAGCTATTTGTGCTATTTGGCACCAGGGGCAGAACCAAGAACAGTGGGTGAACATTGAAAAAAAGAAAGCTTAGACTAGATGTCAGAAAAATAGTTTCCTAATGCTTAGAGATTTCCTAAAGCATAATGGGTTGTCTCAGTAGATAATGGACTCCACACACTTGGTGGTCTTTAAGCAAAAGTTGTATAACTACTTGTGTGTATCACAATGAATGTTCTATGCACATATAGATTAGAATAGATAGCCATTGAGGTCCTTTCCAAATCTCAGATCCTATGGCTGTAATGCTATTCAATATAGTCTAAGCAATATACCTGGAGAGGATAGGACGCAACCCAGGCAAAGCTTACTGAGACTACCATCTCCTTTTTTCATAGAACTTATGCGTGTTGCTGAAACCCAAACTGTATTAGGTTTCTCAGCTGCTGTATCACTATTGATTCTTTTGAGCTTGAAGTCTACCAAAATTAGTCACTCCTTTTTTCAATAGTACTTTATTTTTTCCCAATTATATGTGAAGGCAATTTTTAGTATTCATATTTGCAAGATTTTGAGTTCCAAATTATTCTCCTTCCTTCCCTGTTCCTCAAATGGCAGGCAATTTGATATAGGTTATAAGTGTGCTATCAAATAAAACATATTTCTGTATTAGTCACAGTTGGGGAAAAAAGGATCAAAAATGAAGAAACAAAAGGAAGAAAAACATGAAAAAGAATAAAGTAACTGTAAAAATATGCTTTGATCTTCATTCAGAGTCCATCAATTCTTTATCTAGATGTGGATAGCATTTTCCTTTGTAAATACTTTGCACTTATCTTGGACCATTGTGTTGCTGAGAAAAGCTCAGTCATTCATGGTTGATCATTACACAATGTTGGGGATATTGTACACAATGTTTACCTGGTTCTGCTCATTTTACTTTGTATCCACTCACACAAGTCTTTCCATGTTTTTCAGAAATCTGTCTCTTCATTTCACATTAAATAATAGTATTCCATTATATTCATATACCACAGCTTATTCAGCCATTTCCCAATTGATGGCCATCCCCTCAATTTCCACCACAGAAGAGCTACCATTAATATTTTTGTACATATAGGTCCTTTTTCCTTTATTCTTATATCTTTGGGATAAAAAGCTAGTAGTGGTACTGCTGAATCAAATGGTATGAACAGTTTGGTTATCTTTTGGGCATAGTTCCAAATTGTTCTCCAAATCATTGAATCAGTTAACAACTCCACTAATAATGCACTAGTTTCACAATTTTTCCACATCCTCTCCAACCTTTATCATTTCTTTTTTTCATCATATTATCCAATCTGATAAGTGAGAGTTGATACCTCAGAATTACTTTAGTTTGCATTTCTTTAATCAAAAGTAATTTTCAACTTCTTCTTTATATGTTTATAGATAGCTATGATTTCTTTATCCGAAAATTGTCTGTTCATAACCTTTGACCATTTAACAATTTATATGAAATAGATAAATTTAAATCAATTCTACATTTTTTTAAAGAAATGAGGTAATTATCAGAGATATTTGCTGTAAAGGTTGTTTTCCAGCTTTCTCCTTTCCTTCTAATCTTGGTTGTCTTGGAGATTTTTGTACAAAGACTTTTTAATATAATCAAAATTACATATTTTATATTTCATAATGCCTCCTATTCACTTAAGGTCTCCTTTAAGAATGTGAATGCTCTACCACTTGGTGCACATATGCTTAGTATTGACATTGCATCATTTCTTATGATATCTGTTGGCAAGATATAGCTTCCTTCCTTATCTCTTTTAACTAGTTCTATTTTTTCTTTTGCTTTGTCTGTAATCAGGATTGCTAACCCCTGATTTTTTCACTTCAACTGAAGCATAATAGATTCTGCTCCAATCCCTGATCTTTACTCTGTACATGTGTCTCTGCTTTAAGTGTATTTCTTACAAACAATTTTTTTAGGATTCTTGTTTCTGTTGCACTCTGCTGTCCACTTCTGTTTATGGGAGAATTTTTCCCCTTCACATTCAAGTTATGATTGCTCACTATATATTTCCCTCTATCCTATTTTCCTCCTGTTTTTTCTCTCTCTCCTTTCACCTTTTCCCTTCTTACCAGTTTTTACTTCTACGCCCTCCCCACTCTGCCCACCCTTGTCAGTCCTCTCCCTTTATTTAGTCTCATCACCTCCTACTTCACTGTTGTGTAAGATAGATTCCTCTAGTCAGGTGACTGAGTATATTATTGACCCTTTGAGCCACTATTATGAGAGGAACATTCAAGCCTCCACTGTAGTGGATCTGTCTCAACTCTTCATGTGAAATAATTTACCTGATTTTACCCCCCCCCTTCCTTCTGTACCTGTCACACTCCTCTTTCTCATCCCTTAATTATTTTTATGTCATTTCCTCACATTCACTATATACCTGTAACCTCTGTCTAAGTATATTTCTTCCAGCTACACTATTAATGATACAATTTTTTTTAATGATTACAAGTGATGGGGCAGAGCCAAGATGGCAGAGTAGAAGCACGACCTTCCCACTGCTCTGCCTTCCATCTTCCCCAAACCTTGTAAAAATGGGACTCTAAACAAACTTTGGAGCTGCAGAACCCACAAAATGACACAGAGAAGCTAACCTCATGCTGAGGACAGCCCGGCAGTCTGCCAGGAATTGGCCAGCACAGCTCTCTGGGAGCCAAGCCCATCCCCACTCCAAGGCTTTAGCCCCAGGGTGGGCCTGACCAGCCCTGCTGTAGGAACTCCAGATCAGCTGCAGCTGTGGCCCTTTCCAGATTTATCCACACATATGAGAGGGACAAAGTGAGAGGTCAGTGCACTCTGGATTTTGGGACAAGTAAGTGGGAGTGGATGGCTTTTGCACCTCAGGGCAAGAAGCCCCTGAGGCATTGGCACAGCCAGCCAGTGCCACATGGCAGCTTCAGCTCCTCGACTACAGAGTGTAGGGGGAACAAGACCGAGTCTGAGGGGTAATCACTCTTTCTTTAACCTGCTTGGATCTGGATTGCAGTCTAGGGTGGAGGTCCTGGGGTTTTTGTCCATCTTGCCAGAATGTGTGGCGACCTCAGAGAGGGTACTCATGTAATACCTCTGGAAACTGCGAAAACCCCAGCGATTGGGACTAAAGCTCCCCTGTATGGTGGCCCAGTCCTACTCTGGCAAAAATCCCAGGGGTCAAGTGACTAAGGGGCAACATCACTAGGCAAAGAAAACAAAGCAGACAGAAGATTCCAACAGTAGACTCTTATGTTGTGGACAAAAAGGAACAAAACATGGAACAAGAGGAAGAGAGTGAAGTCAGAACTCCTCTACCAAAATTTTCAAAGGAAAATATGAGCTGATTACATGCCACAGATGATCTTAAGAAACAGATAAGAGAAGAGGAGAAAAAATTGGGAAGATAAATTAGAACAATGCAAGAAAATTATGAAATGAGGGTCAAGAGTCTGTGTGAGGAAAATAACACTTTTAAAAAAACAGACTGACTCAAATGGCAAAAGAGGCTCAAAAAGGCAACGAGAAGAATGCCTTAAAAAGTCGAATTTGCCAGATGGAAAAAGAATCTCAAAAGCTCAATGAAGAGAATCATTGCTTCACAATTAGATTAGAGCAATTGGAAGCTAATGACTTTAAGAGAAAGCAAGATGCTGCTAAACAGATCCAAACAAATGAAAGAATAGAAAGCAATGTGAAATACCTCATGGGAAAAACTACTGACCTAGAAAATAGATCCAGGAGAGATAATTTAAAAATTATTAGACTATCTGAAAGCCATAATCAAAGTAAGAACCTAGAAATCATCCTCCAGGAAGTTCTCAAAGAAAACAACCCTGATGTGTTAGAATAAGAGGTCAGAATGGAGGTTGAAAGAATCCACCGATCATCTGCTAAAAAAGATCCCAAAAAGAAAACTACTAGGAATATTATAGCCAGGTTCCGGAATTCCCTGATTAAGGAGAGAATATTACAATCAGCAAGGAAGAAACAATTTGAATATTGTGGAAACAAAATCAGGATAACCCAGGATCTGGCAGCTTCTACACTGAGGGATTGAAGGGCTTGGAATATGATATTCGGGAGGCCAAAGGAACTCGGATTAAAACCAAGAGTCACCTACCCAGCAAAAACGAGTATCATGTTTCAGGGGAAAATATGGTCATTCAGTGTAATAGAGGATTTTCAAGTATTCTTGCTGAAAAAAACAGAGTTGAACAGAAAATGTGACATTCAGATACAAGAAGCAAAAGAAGCATGAGATGGTCAACAGGGTAAAGAAATCATAACAAACTTATCAAAGTTGAACTATTAACATTTCTACCTGGAAAAACAATAATTGTAACTTATGAAACCTTTCTCAGTAGCTGAAGGGAATAGAAATATATATATATATATATATATATATATATATATATATATACATACACACACACATACACACATATACACACACACACATATATATACATATATGTATTTATATGAGGGTATATGGACATATGAATACATATGTGAACGTGTGTATATATGTTTACAGGTATATATAGATAGAGGGCACCGGACCAATTTAACTGGAAGGGATGATACTTAAAAGGTGAAATTAAGAGGTGAGAGAGGAATATAATGAGAGGAGATGGGGACAGACAGAATAGGGTTAACTATCTCATACAGAAGAGCCAAGGGGAAATGGTTACAATGGAGGGGAACAATAGGAAGGCAAAAGGGAATGGGTCAACTTTATTCCCATTGAATTTGGCTTGAGGAGGGAATGAAATACACCCTAAATAGGATATCTCACCCTACAGGAGAGTAGGGGGCAGAAGGGGATGAGAGGGGTATGATGGAAGGGAGGGCAGGCTGGAGGGGGGGGAAGTTGGAAGCACCCACATTTGAAGAGAGATGGGATCAAGGTAAAGAATAGCACATGTGGGAGGTGGGACAGGAGGGAGGTAAATATAGTCAGTCTTTTAAAATATATCTACTATGTTACTATTTTGCATTAGCCACACATGTAAATCATATACTGAACTCCTTATCTTCCCAGTAAGGGTGTGTGACAAGGGAGGAAGGGAATGAATCTGTAATTCAAAGTTTTAAAATCAAATATTCAAATATGTATATGTGTGTGTGTTTTTGTATACTATTATCAATACTATTTTACTTGTAATTGGGAAATAAGATATACAGGCACTAGGGCATAGAGATCCACTTGAAAAGTCGAAAGGGGTATGGGAGAGAGAAGATTGGAGGAGGTGATATCCTGTGCGACTGCTATTTTTGGGGATTGGGTAGGGGGAAAACAGGAAGAAAATTTGCAACTCAAAATCTGGTGGAAATGAATGATGTAAATAAGAAGTTAATAACCCATTTGAAAAAAAATTAATTTAATTAAAAAAAAGAATTACAAATGTTATCTTCCCATGTATGGATGTAAACAAGTTAACTTTATTGAATTCCTTGGGTTTTCTTTTCCCTTTTTACCTGTTTATACTTCTCTTGTGTCAATATTAAAGATCAAATTTTTTATTTACTTCTGTTCTCCTTATGAAAGCTTGAAATCCTTCTGTTTCTTTGAATGATCATTTTTTTTTTTGCTTGATGTATATGCTTAATTTCACCAGGTAAGTGATTCTTGCTTATAGTACTAGCTCCTTTGCATTCCAAAATATCACATTCCATGCACTCTGATCTCTTAATGTTGCAGTTACTATGTCCTGTGGAATCCTGATTATGCCTCTACAATATTTGAATTGTTTCTTTCTGTCCATTTGCAGTATTTTTTCTTTGAGCTCATAGTTCTGAAATTTTGCCCTCTGCTTCCAGAATATTAGGACGATTTTCCTTGATAATTTCCTAAAACATGCTGTCCAGGTCTTCTTCTTGAATGTGCTTTTCAGGTAGTCCAATGTTTCTGATACTATCTCTCCTGGATCTCTTTTCCAGGTCAATTGTTTTCCCTATTACTTATTTTATATTTTATTCCAATTTTTTCATTCTTTTCAATTTGTTTGATTGATACTTGAGGTCTCCTAGAGTCCTTAGGTTCCACTTAGCCAATTCTAAATGTTAAGGTATTGTTTTCCTGAATTATTTTTGTACTTTCCTACTCATTTGTCCAATTCTACTTTTCAAGGAGCTGTTTTCTTTTTCCAAGCTGACATTTTTTTCATAAACCTCTTGCATCATTCTCATTTCTTTTCCCAAATTTTCTTTTACGTTTCATATGATTTTTAAACTCCTTTTTGAGCTCTTCCATGAGTTCTTTCTGGGTTTGAGATCACTTCCCATTTTTCTTTGGGATTTTGCCCATAGGTGTTTTTTATACTTTTGTCCTCTTCTGAGTTCATGGCTAGATTTTCCTTGTCACCATAATAACTTTCTATGGTCAGATGCATTTTGTTGTTGTTGTTATTTTCTCATCTCTTTTAACCTTTTTTCTTTCTTCTAAATTTTATCTCTGCTCCAGGGATGGAAGGGGCACTGTATCTGGCTTCTTATGCCAATGGCTGCAGGCCCTGACTGTTTACCTGGTGCCAGACTGATGTTGCTCTGAGGTCCAAGGGGTGCCTTTTTGTGAGGGGCTGCAAGAAGGGGCTGTGGTGGGGGTGCCTGGTGCTGCTGGAGGCCATAGAAGTCTGGCAGGTTACCTGATGCTGAGCCAGGGTCCTAGAATTGGTGTCTGGGGTGTGCTGAGGTTGGTGGAGTGCTTCTGCATTTCACCAGGGATGCCCTGAAGCACATAGTCGTCTGGCTGCTGGTGGTTGCCTGTTTGCCCAGGCCTATGTTGAATACAAAATAGCCACTCATTTAGTCAAAGTACTATATATCCACAACTTCTCAATGTCATACTTTTGAAGGTGACTTTTTAGCACAAATATAAGACTTACATTTATCAAAATTAAATTTTATTTTTGAACCAATCTATTAACCCATCAATATCATTTTGGATCATAACTCTACTAAATGGTGTGTTAATTATCACTCCCAGCTTTGTGTCATGTGCATATTTCATTAGCAAGCCATCTTTATCCAAGTCATTAATAAAAATGTGAAATAGCACAGTACCAAGCTGGGGTATGATGAAGAATTCCTTCTTACAAGTTGTTATAAACCATTGGGGGCTTCTTTTTTGATCTGATCTTCAAACTGTTCCAACTCTCTTTCCTCTTAGGAATCTGCTGTTTTGATGGGAAGGAGTAATGAAAATATCACTTATAACTCTTTAGTCTTCAGTTAATACCCCAAACTGTGTTATATTAAACAATGTTTTCTAGGTTTTTTCTGACAATATGAATTGTGTCTATGTGAATCACCATAACAGGGCAGCAGTTACCTTTTTGTTTAATCTTAGCAGATTTTCTGTAACACCTTCATGTCTGTTGGGAAAAATAACCAATGCCCACAATCATTCCTGTAGTTGTTATGAGTGTCCCAAATAATCATATCATTTCACAAAATCTGGGACTTAGTAACACTGGTACTTTTTAACTTTTTATTATTGTGGACATCAAAATCATCTAGAAACATAAGCATTTCCATATACAAAGAAAAGTGTGAACATTATATACAGCTTTGGGATTTTTGAGAGTATACAGAAATTTGTCACAATTTTAAAACTTCCCTGTTCCTCGATCTCTACCTGAAGTTCCATGTGCTCTCATCTTGTTATTTTAAAAATATTTTATTAATGAACATCATTTAAGAAATAGAAGAGCAAAGAAGAAATTACCTTTCACATATGTTGATAAGGGAAGCATTCAGTGTTAAACTATGATAGAAAGGATCATAAAGAAAAAATGGATAGCTTTTATTTTACAAAATTAAAAAGGCTTTGAATAAACAAATTTAATATAGTAAAAATTAGAAGAAAAAATGGGAATTGAGAGAAAAGTCTTTGCAATAGGTCTTTGTTAAATGCTGCATTTCAAATATTTATAAGGAATTGATCCAAATTTATAAGGCTAAGAACCATTCTCCATAGCTAAGTAGTCAAAGTATATGAGCAAGCTGTTTTCAAAAAAAATGAAATCAATGCTTTGATTTCATATTATATACAGATGTATATGTTTGTATAAATATATTACAAAATAATCTCTAATATTTAAGCAACTTTAATTCCACCTCAGAACTATTCAATTGACAAAGATGCCAAAATAAGGAAATGACAAATGTTGAGGGGGCTTTGGGAAAACAGATACACTAGTGCACAGTTGTTGAAGCTATGGATAGATCTAGCCATTCTACAAAGCAATTTGGAACTGTGTCTAGACAGTTCCCAAATTATGCATACTCTTTGACCCGGCTATACCACTACTATACTTTTGGCATCTATAATCCAAAGAAATCAAAGAAAGAGGAAAAAACATATATGTACCTATATATAGAGGCTCTGATTGTGGCTGTCAAAAGTTGAAAGTTAAGGGACTTGCTTCCTGTTTGGGACTGGCTAAAGAGTGATGTGAATATAATGGAATATTATTATTCCAAAAGAAATAATGAAATCACAAAGTTCAGAGGAAATTTGGATGAGCTTTATGAACTGATGCAGAGTAAAGTCAGAAGAGCTAGGAGAAGAGTTTCCATAATGATGATAGCCTTAGAGAGAAAAACAACTTTGAAACATTTTAGAACAATGTGATGATAAACCATGAGTCCAAAAGAAAGAAGATGAAATAAACCAGTTACTTCCTGACAGAACAGTAATGAACTTGAAATACAGAAAGAGACACATATTTTTGGACATCAATAAAGTGGGATTTTGTTTTACCAGATGATATAGCCATGTCTTAAAGGATTTGTGGTATCTTTTTTTTTTGGTATTTTTTGGCCAATTTTCTCAATTAGGGGAATAGTATGAAAATTAGATTAATAAAAAATGTATAATCATGACGGCATTCAAATAAAATGCAATATTTGTATTACATCAAAACTTTATCATAATGGGGGTGGCCAGGTAGCACAGCGAGTAAGAGCACCAGCTTCAGTGTTGGGATGACATGGAGATCGAATCCCGGGCTCAGACACTCAGTACCACACCCAGAAAAAACTTGCCGTGTAACCTTGACCAAGTTACTTAACCCCGATTGCTAAAAAAAAAAAAATAAATAAAAAAAAACTTTATCATAATTCTGAGGTGACTTAGGGTTCTTTTTTTAATCTATGCTAGTTGAAAAACAAGCTAGAGTAGGTCCTGTGAAGCTGAAAAAGTTTTGATGAGAAGTTTGGCAATGATCACTGTGTTTATTATCTGATGACCAGGCCAGTTAATTTCTGAAAGCTCCCTCACCAAATCATTGGCTTCAGAGTAATGTCTGTTGAGTCACAGTAAGTCACAAACATAGGTGCTTAAGGTCTACAGGATTGCAATCTCCATTGGTGGAACAAGTTCTCACAATAAGAAAATTTTAGCCCCTAAAGTGTTGAAATATAACTATCATTTTATAAAATTAAAATTTCCTTCATTAAAAACAAAATTAAATACTTCAATACTACTTTTTTTTTCCTCATTTGTTTTTGGCATCTCCAACTTCAAATCCTACTTTCCTCTCTCCACTCCTACAAAAAGTGAAATCCTTCCCCTGTATCATATACATCTAGAGAACTAAGACATTTCTACATATTAGCCATATCTGAAAATAAATTTTACATTCTGCATCTCAAGTTCATCATTTTTTATTCAAAATTTTATTTTGATTGCCAGAACTAACATCTTAAACAACAAGCAGCAAGCCCTAGGGTTAGTTGGTTTGAGAGGCTGCCTTGGTCCCGGTCATCAGAACTTGTGTGTGTGTGTGTGTGTGTGTGTGTGTGTGTGTGTGTGTGGTGAAAGCTTAGTTATTTGTAGCTACCTCTAGCCCTAGGGTATGGGAAATGATGCCTCTTGCCCAAGATTTTCAGTTTTCCCCTCTATCCTGAAACCAAAGCCAAACTCCAGCCTCTTGTAATGCCAGAACACAACTAGAGAATAAAAAAAAATTTCATAAACTTAAATTTTGGAACTTAAATACAAAGTTAGAAGGGGGAAAAAAGCATGTCGTGCAATTGCAGAACATAAGGATTCAAAATCTGTAACAATAGATTTTCATTTCAGGAAAACCTACATGATAAATAATACTCATGTTGAGAATTGCCCATATTTAGTTCATTGTGAGTTTCTTTTGTTCTCTCCAATGCACTTTTTCGCTTTGTTCTCTTTTTCCCTCCCCCTGACATACACCCAGAAGGTGACAATAAAGTTTAGATATATTTCTCTATAGGTATAGATATGTATATATACATACATATATAGATATATAGACATATACTTTCCCAAGCCTATTCTACTCCTGATCTTTGTTTTTTATGTATGATTATATGTCTTGTTTTCTATCCCTCCCATCTGCTCTACTTTACTATTCCCTCACCCTCACCTCTAAAGATGCCTCTCTTGTCTTCTTCCCCTTCCTATGTCCCAACCATCTTATTCCTTCTGAATTTAGAAGTCTTTTATACTCTTCTAAGTATATATGTATTATTCCCTCTTAAACCTATTCCCAATGAAAGTAGATTACCAGAACTACCAGTCCTCCTCCCACATCTAATTCCTCTATATCAATTATTCCTTTTGCATCTCAAATAATTACTCTTTTGAACTGTTCCTAAATGGTTTATTTTTAAATTCAAATCATACCTATCATACCTCAATCATTCTTATAAATAACCAGTCATTGATAAGAATCTTAGACATCCATTTTATATTTAACATATATAAAAAGTAAACAGTCTTTCTTTATGGATTCCTTATAAACAATCTTTGTTATGTGCTCTATATTTCTCTTGGTTTTTATATGTTTTTTTACCAAAGTCTTTAAAATCTGAAAGTTTATCAAATGTCCATTTCTTTTCATTCAGAATAATATTTAACTTAGCAGTGTATGATATTTTTGACTGGAGCCCCAGTTCTTACGCTCTTCTACAAGTTATGTTCCAATACCTGTGGTCTATTATGGTCTCTGCTGTGAGGTCTTGTGTAATTATCAATGTGTTAAATTGTTTTAATCTTGAAGCTTTTGATATTTTTTCCTTGAGTTAGTTATTTTGAAATTTGACCATGATATCCCTGTGAGTTTTCCCCATAAGATCTCTTTTAAGTGGTGATTGATGGATTTTTTTTTCTTCTATTACTACTTTTCACCCTTGTTCTAGTGCTTCAGGACAATTTTCTTTGATTTTTTTCTTGGATTATTGTATAAAGAATTTATTATCATAGCTTTCAGTTAGTACAATTAATTTTTATATTTTTCTCTACTTGATCTATTCTCCAAATCTATTGTTTTTCTTATAAGATGATTCACCTTCTCTTCTATTTTTTTCATTGTTCATATTTTGTTTAATCATTTCTTGAGCTCAAAATTTCATTGACTTCAATTTGGCCAATTCTAATATTCAAGGTGTCATTTTCTTCCTTAAGATTCTTTATTTCTTTTTCTAGTGGTTGACTTTCCTTTCATACCCTTCTTGTTTTCCTTTCCTTTTTTTAAGCAATTGGGGTTAAGTAACTTGCTCAAGATTACTCAGCCAGTTATTTCTGGGTTTGGTGCTAAGTATCTGAACCAGGATTCGATCCCAGGTCATACCGACTCTGGTCCCTGTGCTCTTACTGTGCTATCTGGCTTCCCCCTTCTTGTTTTTCTTAGATTATTTTATTTTCTTATTTAGTTTTTCCTCCATCTCTGTCATTTGGTTTTTAAGGTCTTCTATAAATTCTTTTTGAGCAGGTGACCATTTGGTATTGCTCTTTTGGGGTTTCTTCACTTCAGTTTCCTCCTGTGAAGATGATCTCTAGTCCCATAATAGGTTTCTATATTTGGATTCTTTCTCCTTTGCTGTGCAATTTTTTTTGTGGTGATAGCTTAGTTATTTGTAGTTACCTCTAGCCCTGGGGTATGGTAAATGGTGCCTCTTGCCCCAGTTCTTCAGTTTCCTCCTCTATCCTGAAACCAAAGCCAAACTCCAGCTTCTTGTAACTGCCCACATTTAGTAGCTTTCTGCCCCACTGCTTCTGCACTCACCGCGCTTGTGCTGGTTCCTTCTCAGCCCTGCCTCTCTTCACAGAACAGCTGGGTCTGGCATTCCTGGTCAGCAGAGATTCCCTTGATCTTCCTGGGCCCAGACACCCAACTCCCCTCACTATCCCAGGGATAAAAGTTCTGATGACTGGGACCAAGGCAGCATCTCAAACCAACTAACCCCAGGGCTTGCTGCTTGTTGTTTAAGAGGTTAGTCACTTGCTTACTGTTAAAAGGGAACCTAGCCTGGGTGTGTTTACTCTTTACAGGAACAAACCTCATCCTGGAATTTTTCTTCTGATCTCAAATTGTCCCAGAGAACCCCAGTTATGCCCCTCTCCAGTTCATCACTTTAGTTTTTTTTTTTTCCTTTTGGTGGCAATTGGGGTTAAGTAACTTGCCCACGGGGTTACACGGCTCTGTGCGTGTGTGTGTGTGTGTGTGTGTGTGTGTGTGTGTGTTAAGTGTCTGAGGCAGGAACCTAACTAAGGTCCTCCCGACTCTGGGTGCTTTACTCACTGTGCCACCTAGATGCCCCCAGTTCATCACTTTTTTATAAAGAAATGAGAATCATGTTTTGTTACAGATCTTCTGGAGTTGGTCACTGAGTTGATCAGAAGTATTAAGTTTATTTCCACATAGGAAAGGGAATATTAAGCTCAATGAATCTTGTAATAATGATTGCCACCATTTTAAAGGTTAGGATTCAAATGTCATTGGAACATTGGCAACAGGGCTGCTCATTAGCTATTTTGCATTTCACAAACATTAAAGAAGCCAAAAAAAAAAAAATCCAAGTGGACTCTTTTCTTCCCTTGGTCATTTTCTTTGTTAATAATTCTTTCCCTCTCAGCAATTCAACTTCTATCACTGATTTTGCTACAATTATTGTGGTAGCCAATATACCCACGATCGAGGTCAAGGACAGGGAAAGAGTCTCATCTTTTTCTTTGATTACTCTTTGAACAGAAAAAAAATATTATTGTGGTCTTTAAAGGATGTTTCCTACGATTTCTGCCTTTTTATAATTATTTGTGATCTCTATGTGGTACACATGTACAATTTTCGTAAAAGTTTCATTCTGTTCTGAGAATTGTTCATATTTTTTTAGCAATCCCATTTTTACATATCATTTCTTTTAGTTCATTTTCTCCACAATTTTTAAAAATTCTATATTTTTTCTTTTGCTTCTATTTCTGTCTTATATACCCCAAATTGAGAAATGAATATTAAAATCCCGTTATGAATGTATTGCTATGTCTTGTAATTCAGTGGATTTTTTCAAAGTTAGGTGCTAAGGCATTTGGAAAATGTAAGTTTAATATTGACACGGGTTTGTTGTCTATGGCTCCTTTTCATATAATGTAGCTTTCTTTTTGATCTCTTCTTTATGTTTGAATTTTTCTTTTGCCTTTCTACGATTACTTTATTTAGCACAATCATTTTGAGATTCACCTGACAGTACCTTTAGTTTGTCTCACATTTTCATTCCTTGCATGTCTTTTCTTTTTAATGTGTTTCTTAAAAGTAAAGGAGGGTTTTTTCCTATATTCAATGTAATTTTTTAATATTTTGTTGGATGTTTTCACGCATTTACATTTAAAGTTCTGAGTTACGTTTATATCTTTCTCTATTTCTAACATTTTTTCTGAATTAAATTATTTCTTGTCCCTCTTCCTCTGTAAAGATAGTACAATGTCTCTAGTTTATTTTTTTCTTAATCTACTTTAAGTCTAACCTATTCTTACTGATTCCCTTACACTTGCCTCAACCTCCCCCAACACCATTTATCACCTATTTATATAGCTTTTAAGATTTACTTAGCTTATCATTTTTCTTTGTATTTTTTCTAGTTAGTTAATTATCTTTTTTTCTCTTAGTTAAGTAACTAAGTAAACCCCACCCCTTTCTTCCTTTTAACTTCTTTCAGCATTCGTTTATTTTATGCATCTTTTTTCTAAAAAATAATAACCTTATCCCATCCTCATTATTTCTCCTTCCTTTCTGTTTATTCTAGAATTTTATTTTTTAATTACAGTTAATAATACTTACCCATTCCTTTTTTATTCTCTTTATTCCTCATGGAATGCAACATTCTAAACTATCAATTTTTGGTGCCTTCTTCAAAACAGTTTCTCTGTTCTTGCCTGATGGTGCTTGCTCTTTTTATCGTGACTCACTTAGAAGTACTCATTTCTTCAAGAGATAGAAAAGATACCAGTATTGCCCCATAAAAGAAATTTTCCTTTCTACCTAATTATTTAATTTATTAATACTCATAACTTCTCTATATTTTTTTTCGTATTTGCCATTAAATCTCTGCCCTGTGCTGACTCCCAATCTCCCACTGTATTCAGTGCTTCTAAGTTTTCTTTCTTATAATATATTCATTAAATGCAGTATTATTTCTACATATTCCCCTATTGCTCTCTTGTTTATTCCTAGTCCTTTGGTGGTAGTTCCCCCAAAGTTTGACCTCAAAAATTTATTAGATTGCTTCTATGTTGAAGAATTAACTTTTCCCCAGCCTTAAATCATTCCCTAAATGATTTCTGGAGGGACAGAGCTGGTCACAACTGGATGTCAGTCCCTTTTCCTTCGTGTCTGGTACAGTTCCTTAACTCTGTCTCAATTTCCTATGTTCTCTAGTTCTCCATGTCCTGCAAGAGCCTAGTACCTATGACTTTTTACCTCAGGCACACTCTCCCATATGTTCACCTCCTCCACATTGGGAGAGAGAAGGAAGATGCAGAGTATATTTTCTATTGCTTTTTGCTACACAATTGTGAAATGTGCATGGGATACAATCAAGGTGTGCTGGCAGAGACTGTCACAGCAAGAGAATTCCTAAGTAGACCCCAGAGCATAAGCTCCAAGCCCTGGTGACCCTTTGTGCAACCCTGCAAGAGCATGGTGCTAGTGGAGAAGGGAGTGGTGATTGAGCAAGTCAGGGAATATAGTTTAACCATCTCAATTTTTAATTAATCAGACTATTACCTAATTAAAATTCTTGGTGTTTTAGCAGATGCCAAAAAAAATATAATTGCTTTAACTAAGGCATATTCTTATATTGGAGAATTTTGAGAGGTTATGAGCTTCGTAGAAAATGATTAGTATTCCATCTTTGTCACATGGCTTGAAAGGTTCAAGTTGATATTTTAAAGCTGTTTTTCTTTTTCGCTTTTCCCTATCCCTTCACTATTTTTCCTCTGTTTGTTAGGATAAGGAGACTAAGTAGTATTGATTAATTTGTGGATAGATAATAGCAAAGAAACCATTCTTGGCTTCTTTCCATTCCAACATCTTCCAGGAAGTCTCTAAAATAATTGATTTTCCACTACTTAACTAAGTTTTATTATTTTAGGTTTTTTTTCTACTCTAGCCAAAAACAACGTAACTATTAAATTTTGCGTACAAGATTACGAACCTATTTGAAGAAAAACTATTGCTGAAAAGAGTGCCCATTAGAAAATGTTTGCTAAGAGTAGGTAAAATACCAATGCAGAACTCTGGTTTGCTTCTGTCAGGGGCTTTGATGGTTCATTCATCATACTGAAAAAGCTATGATCACATTCATTGTTACCTTTTGCTTTTTCTTCCCAGTTGGCAAAAAGCCTGATATGTAAAGTACTGTGAAAACCTTAAAACACCTTTCAAATGTTACCTATCACTATTGCTACCTTTTTTATTATTTTGTACTGACCCAGGCTCACATCCCCAAAAGATGGTACAATTCGGTCAAGACTGGTAATTCCATTTCTGTTTATTTTATTCTAGATTGATTTTCTCTTCCCCAAAAGTAAATTCTCTGAGTTCCTTCGTAACATATTATCAAACAGGTACGTGCATAAATATGTATGAGCCTTCAAATGCTGAACTCAGCATTTACTCTCTTATCTCCATACTTTCACAATAACTATGCCCCACATTTCGAATGCATTCTTTTCTTTAGAATTATTATCTTCTGTTTTGGATTTCTCTCAGGTGCCCTTTCCATGAGTCTCTCCTAATTCCCTAATCAGGATTAATCCCTCTCCAAATTATCTTGGATTTAACTCTGTGGATACATGATCTGTCTCACGAGAGAATTTAAGCTCCCTGAGGACAGAAACTATTTTTCTTTGTTCTCTTTTTATCATCGTTACCTAATAAGTTATCTTGCACCTAATAGATACTTAAAAAATATTTGCTGGATTAAATTGAAAGGCAATAACCACCTGAAACACCTTTTGAATTTTTCAATTGGTCTGCTGCTGGATTTCCATTAAGCCTACTCTATTTTCTTTTAGGTCTTGCGCATTTGGGCATGAATGAGCCAAAAGGCACCTTTATTTGTGTGATTCATAAAGACTATTAGCTTTAGCTCATATTTCTTAAAAACTACTGAAGAGCTAAGCTATGATGTCAAAAGATGTTTATTCTAAACATTTGCCTCTAGAAACAATTAGAAGAAGGTAATATAGAAGAAAAAAAAAACACTGCAAAAAACTTACATCCTTAACTTTATAAAAGTTAGTAAACAACAGATGTACCATTAGTGTTCCCTCCTATTGACAGGACACATTTTTAATTGGCACTCTTACTAAAATGTTTCCTTGTTTAATTTGCACTGTTTACTTTTGTTTGCTCCTCTGTTTTACTCTGCCAACTGCCAATGGATGTGAGAAAATTAAGAATGAAACATTAGCAATGGGGTGTGAAGAAAAGAAATGCAAATATCTTTTTCTAAGTTCTCTTTCCACATGAATTAAGACATACTGTGATTTAGGGGGAAATAACATTTTATTATGACCTTAAAAACCATCCACAAGTAAAAATATTTTCAAAGATCCAGAAAATGGAGATTCCACATAAAATTCTAATGCTACTGCATAAAGTTTACTCCTTTAAATATATATTAAATTTAATGTAGTAGTAGTTTTTTTTATGCTTCTCTGTGCTCCCCTCTAAAATCTCTTTTGGTCTTTTCTACGTATTTTGTTATTGTTTCCTTGATGCTCTTCCTTTCTTCTACCTTCTCAAAATAAAAGGCCTCCCTTCTTAAAAAAAGAAAGTAAAAAAGTATAATCATATGAAAGATATTTGTGTTCTGATAGTTGGTTTTCAAAATTGGTACATCCCATTTCACATCTAGTTCATTATCTCTCCATCAAGAGTGGGAGACATACTTCACCGTGAGTTTTCTAATGCTATGGATGGTCATTGACTAGATTAGAAATGTTAAATAAAAGTTTATTAACTTCAAAGACACTCTCTTTTACAATTCTGTGATCATTCTATAAATACTTATCCCGGGTAAAAGCAGAGACTCAAGATCTCTCCCAAACCCTTCCAAATGCCTGTAAAAAATGACTGAAAAAATTCTAGAGCAGCAAAATCCACAAAAAGATGGGATGAAGCTAATTTCTGCTCCAAGATAACCTTGAAGGTTGACAGCAAAGGTCTGTTTCACCAGTCTGAGAGAGGAGCACCGTCCAGCATAGGCCATACTAGCATAGATGGGCAGGAACAGGACTCAGGGGACTGAATCATTGGTAACTATGGTAGTTTCCAGGCTTTTCAACCCACAAATGCCAAAGAAAATTTAGAAGGACAGCAGGAAAGGCCTATTGGACCTAATTGAGAAAGGAGTGGTTCTGGTTCCAGCCCCAGGACAACTGGAACATAGGTGGCAGCAGAAGCAGCTGCTTCTGGAGCTCTCACCTCACAGCCAGGCGGGGATGAAGAGGCTGATCAGAGGGGGATTGAATGGATCTCTTTTCTGGCACTAAGGAAGGATTCTCATGCTGTGCCTTGCTTCTATATGAGTCACAGTACTGGGTCACAGACCTGGGGTGAGAATAGCACTGGAGTGACAGAACTTGCTGTGGTGGTGGAGAGGGAATCCTCTTCACAGTACAAACCCACAAAACAGTGCTGGTCATAAGTCACAGATCAGGATAGGAGTAAACACCTTTCCTTTGATCATATAGCCTTGGAAGAACTGAAAATCTACAAGTCCCTATAAATATCTCTAAAAACAATTGCACAAAACACATGAAGTTTGGAACATGAAGTTGTAACAACCTGCACACTGGAAGCAAAATCCTACCTTAACAAAGATTTTAAAGGTCAAGCAATTGGCTAGGGAAATGAGGAAACAGCGGGGGAAAATCACACTATAGAATCTTACTTTGATGACAAGGAAGATCAAAACATATAACCAGAAGACAAAAATGTCAAAGCCCCTACATCTAAAGCCTCCAAGAAAAATAAGAATTGGTCACAGGTCATGGATGAGCTCTAAAAGGATTTTGAAAATCAAGTAAGAGAAGGAGAGGAAAAATTGGGAAGATAAATGAGAGTAATTCAAGAAAATAATGAAAAATGAATCACCAACTTGCTAAAGAAAACCGAAATAGTTGATGAAGAAAGTAACACCTTAAAAAAGAGACTAACACAAATGGCAAAAGAAGTCCAAATAGCCAATGAGAAGAATGCTTTAAAAAACAGAATTGATCAAATGGAAAAGGAGGTCCAAAAGTTCACAAAAGGAAATAATTCTCTCAAAATTAGAATGGAGTAAATGCAAGTTAATGACTTCATGAGAAATCAAGAAATTGTAAAACAAAACCAAAAGAATAAAAAAAAAGACAATGTGAAATATCTGATTGGAAAAAAAAAAACAATAGACCTGAAAAATACATCCAGGAGAGATAATTTCAAAAAAAATTTTAGACTACGTGAAAGCCATGATAAAAAGAAGAACCTAAACATAATCTTTCAAGAAATTACCAAGGAAAACAACCCTGATATTATATAACCAGAAGGGGAAATAAAAATTGAAGTAATTCACCTATCACCTCCTAAAAGAGATCTCAAAAGGAAAACTAGTAATATTTTATTCAAATTCTAGAGTTTTGTAAAGCCAAGCACAAGCAGCATTCCAGAGTACTGATGCTATGAATAGCTTTTCAAGGTTCTGATTACCCAGTATAGTGAACTCCCTATTTATTCAGCAACAAATTAAGGCAAATCATTCACAGAAAATCAAAATAAAGCATTCACCATGTCACAACTCAACAACTTAATACTAAAACAGCCACATAATTTTCACCAAAGTAGTCACATTGTTTTAAACAAAGTACAAAGGTCAAAGTCCTCCACCGACAGGGTGCAATTAAATTCCAAAAGTCCATCTACCCCTAAGTCACAATTAAGTTACAGTATCATTAGTCACTAATAAGTACCTGCTTAAGGGGTGCTGGGAAGTACAAAGGTCTTCCACCCCTAGGTCACAAATAAGTTATAATCTCCTCAGTCAGAATTCAATAACCCAAGCAGAGGTCTTTTCATCTTGACTTGAGGGAGGCTCTCAGCTTCTGTGGTTCCTCTTCCATGGTTCCAGCTGCTGCCCAAATCTAACCAACTTTCACCTGAGTTCAAAGGCTGACAGCGACCTGGTCCTTGTTCAGCTCTCTGTGGAGTTCCTGTTCCATATTGATGTTTACAGTGTCTAATCTACCTCGTGTCCTTCACACTTTCTGTTCCTAGGAAGACAAAGTTTGACAAAGCCACAATAACATTCATCCACATTGCCAGCATCCTCATCAGTTTACTTTCTGCCTTTGAAATTAACATAGACCCCAAACAGACAAAGTACTAACATTACAGTCATGCTTCCTCTGGCATCTCTGGCTGGCCCTCAGAAATCCTCGGCATCTCTGGTTGGCCCTCAGAAGTCCTCAGCATCTCCAACTGGCCCTCAGAAGTCCTCAGTATCTCTAGCTGGCCCTCAGAAGTTCTCAGCAGCTCGGGTGGCCCTCAGAAGCGCTCAGCATTGCCAGCTGGCCGTCAGAAACCCTCAGCAGCTTCGGCTGGCCCTCAGAAGTCCTCAGCAGCTCAGGTGGCCCTCAGAAGTCCTCAGCATCTCCGGCTGGCCCTCAGAAGTCCTCAGCAGCTCTGGCTGGCCCTCAGAAGTCCTCAGCAGCTCGGGTGGCCCTCAGAAGTCCTCAGCAGCTCCGGCTGGCCCTCAGAAGGCCTCAGCATCTCCGGCTGGCCCTCAGAAGTCCTAAGCAGCTCCGGCTGGCCCTCAGAATGCCTCGGCAGCTCCGGCTGGCCCTCAGAAGGCCTCAGCAGCTCTGACTGGCCCTCAGAAGTCCTCAACAGCTCTAGCTGGTTCTTGGAAGCTCTCAGCAGCAGTTTTGGCATGCTCTCAGAAGAAGATTTACCACTATAAGCTCCATTCTGAAAATCAAAGTCACTTTCTGTAGCCTGGGCCTCTCCTCCTCATGCATGCTGCTTGCTCCAAGAAGGTCTGACTCTCCAGCTGGTGCTTTTCCTTATATAAGGTATTAGATCCTCCCTCTTCCAGCCCCTTCCTGTTACATCAGCAAGCCCATCCCACTGTGGGATTCACAAATTCTGGGTCTTAATACTTGAACAATCATGAGCTTAGAACTAATTGCTAAGTGCCAGCTAGCCTGTCTATAAAAGGAGACCTTCAAATTCCTTTACCATTAGAAGTTCTCAGGCCAAGGAGAAAATATTTCAAACAACCAGAAAGAAACAATTCAAGCATTATGTACATACAATCATGATAACACATTATTTAGCAAGTTCTACAAAAAAGGATCAGAGGATTTGAAATATGATATTCTGCAGGTCAAAGGAGCTAGGATTAAAACCAATACTCACCTTCTCAGCAAAACTGAGTATGATACTTCAGGAGAAAATATGGATATTCAATGAAATAAATGACTATCAAGCATTCTTGATGAAAAAACAGAGTTGAGGGGGTGGCTAGGTGGCACAGTAAATGGAGGCTATGGAATCAGGAGAACCTGTGTTCATATTCGGCCTCAGACACTTGACACAATTAATAGTCGTGTCACTTTGGGCAAGTCACTTAACCCCAATTGCCCTCCAAAAAGCCAAAAAAAGAAAAGAAAAAAAACAGAGTTGAATAGAAAATTTGACTTTCAAATACAGGACTCAAGAGAAGGATGAAAAGGTAAAATGGAAAGGTACTAGTTAAAGTTGAATTGTTTGTATTCCTGCATGGAAAGATAATATTTGTTATTCATGAGATCTTTCTCAGTATTAGGGTAGCAGGAGTGAATATGTGGGTGTGTTTGTGTGTGTGTGTGTCTGTGGTTCTACACACACACATATATACACATTGACAGAGGGCACAGTTTCAGTTGAATATGAATGGATGATATCTAAAAATAAAATTAAGGCATGAGAGTGGAATATACTTGGAGAAGAAGAAAGAGGGAGGAAAATGGGGTAAATTATCTCAGAGAAAAGAAGCAAGAAAAAGTTTTTACAGTGAAGGGGAAGAAAAGAGAGGTGATACAGAATGAGTGAACCTTATTCTCATCAGTTTTGGCTTAAGGAAAGAATAACATACAAACTCAATTAGGTATGAAAATATATCTTACCCTAAAGGAAGGTCGGTAAAAAGGGAATAAGAAGGGGGGAAGGGTAAGATACAATGAATGGCAAATAGAAAGAAGGTGTAATCAGGAGCATACATTTTGAGATGGGAAAGGGTCAAAGGAAAGAATAGAATAAATAAGGGGTATAGGATGGAGGGAAATATAGCATATAGCTAGTCTTTCACAATATGATTATTATGGAAGTGTTTTGAATGACTACATATATATAACCTATATTGAATTGCTGGGCTTCTTAATAAGGGTGGGTGGGGAGAGAGGAAGGGAAAGAATGTAGAGCTTGAAAGTATTAAAAACAAATGTTAAAAATTGTTTGTACATGCAACTGCAAAATAAGATATACAGGCAAAGGGGTATAGAAATATATCTTGCCCTACAGGGAAATATAAGAGAAGGGGTGGAGGTGATAGAAGGAGGGGCAGATTAGGGAAAGGGGTAATCAGAATACACACCATCTTGGGGTGGGGGAGTAGAGAGATGAGGAAAAAAATTAAAACTCAAAATTTTGTGGAAGTGAATTCTGAAAACTAAAAATTGATTAATTAAAATATTATTATCCTGGGCCTATTGGTTCCACTCTGCATTAGTTCATGAAAGGTTTCCTAGGTTCTCAGAATTTGTGTATTTCATAATTTCTTATGCAAAATTATATTCCATTTTATTGATGTAATTTAATTTGTCCTTCCATTCCCCAACAGATTAGCATCCCTTTGTTTCTAATTCTTTGCTACTAGAAAATTACTTTTTTTTAAGAGTATCTGTATAAATTGGCCCTTTCCTTCCTTAATTTACCTCATTACTGTCTAAAATTACTAGTTGTAACCTTGTGTCAAAGGAAGTTGTACACATACATACACACATACATATGTAAATATACACATGTATTCATACCCACACTCATATACATATATACATGTACATGTACATGTACATATAACTGGGGACATAATTCTAAAGTGATTTCCAGAATGATTGGACTAATTCATAGCTCCACCAATAGGAATTTGATGTTTTTATCCTTCCAAAGTCTATTTTTATTTCTTTAAAACTTGATCAGTTTAATAGGTATAAAGTGGAACCTTGGAGTTTTATCAATTTGCATTTCTCTCCTTAGTAATTTAAAGCATTTTTTTTAATTTAGTTAATGGTAGCTTACAATTCTTCTTTTTCAAATTGCCTATTCATGTGCATTTACAATTGGCCTATGGGGGATTAAATTAATTCTCAATATAATTGAGATTCAAGACAAGTTTGCTACAATTTTTTCCCATAGTTAATGATTTCTCTTTTAATTCTTAATTATACCAATTTATTTGCGCAAAAACTTTTGAATTTTGTGTAACCAAAATTTTCCATTTTATCTCCTATTTATCCCTAATGTTTAGTTCAGAATTCCTCTCCCTATCCACTGTCATTAAAATAATTTATAATATTGTTTCATTTATTAATGATATATTTTATATACAAGTCATATTTAGAGCTTGTTGGGGCATATCATGTTAGATCTTGAGGTCAACTAAATTTTTCATAGACTACTTTTCAGTTTTCAGAACCGATTTTTAGATTATCACAATAGTATATGGCTAGATTTATTTTTTTTAAATCCTACTGTTTCTATTTGCTTCTGGATAATATGTGCTTAATCTTTTCTTCAGTCAACTTTAAAAAAATACCAATTTGTTTTGACAATTATTCTTGTAGTATGTTTTGAGATCCTATACTGCTATGTCTCTTTCTTCCCCATTTTTTGCATCAATTCCTTTGAGATTTTTGACCTTTTATTCCTCCAGTTGAATTTTTTCATAATTGCATCTAGTTCTATTAAGTGACCTTTTACTATTTCAATTAGTATAACAGCGAATCCATAAATTAATTTAGGCAGTAAGTATAACAAGACTAGAAATGTAGGAAGGAATACATTATGAATGACTTTAAAGGTCAAAGAGAGAATTTTATATTTGATCCTGAAGGTAATAGGGAGCCCCTAGTGTTTATTGAATGGCTTGCAGAGTAGGAGGAAGGAGCAAGTAAGTGGCATAGTCAGACATGAGCTTCAGAATAAATCATTATGGTAGCAGAGTGGAAGATAGATTGAAGTACAAATTCTATCCTGTTAAATTCTATTCTAATTCTATTCTGTTAAAGGTCCTTTTTCTTACTCTATTTTTGCTTTGTAAGGTAAGATATTCTTGGTTGTAAGCTTTTATATTTTGACTTTTGTAATGTCACATTCTAATTTGTTTTTCTTTCTAATAGATGTTGTTAAGTTTTAAGTGATTCTGGCTGCATTTTCTTCATATTTGTACCATCTCTTTGTGGCTGTTTACTGTATATTTTCTTTGACCTAGAAGTTCTTGATTTTGGTTCACATTTCTGGATGTTTGCAGTTTGTGGTCTATTTTAAGAAGTGGTCAGTGGATTCTGTTTTCACTTTTTCCTCAGTTTCTAATAGAATTGTGTACTTTTATGATTTCTTGAAATATGGAGTTCATGATTTTAGCTTGGTAATATGTGATGATTCTTAAAATTTCCTTTCTCAGTATATTTTCTAGGCCAGTTGTTTTTAACAGTAACTATCTTATATTTTCCTCCGTTTAAAAAAAAGTCTTTTGATTTTGAACAAATATTTCTTGTTGTCTTATCTCTTTGAATTCTCTTTGCTCCATGTTACTTTTCAGGGAATCCTTTATTTGCACAGAGTTTTCTACAGTCTGCAAGTTATTTCTTCTCCTTCCAGTTTTTTTCCCCCTCCTGAAATCTGTGGTCACTTCTTAAAATCATTTGGTCCTTTTATTCCATCTACTCATGTAGTCCTGGTGGCCAAGACATGTTTTTCTCTGAGGCTCTGGTTGTATCTGTTTTAAATTCCTCTTTCCTTTTTATCTTTTAAGCTTCTCTTAATACAAAGTAAATCGTGACAATTTCTTAGCTTTTCTCAGTATTTTCTTGTACTTTTCTGTTTACTTATATTTTCAGATTTAACTTTAGATATGGAATTTTTTACTTATACCTGTTTCACTATTAGATGCACTATCAGATGAGTTGCACACAATCTTGTCCTCTTTATAGTCATAATTCTGCTGCTGCCAATTTAAATAGGTCAGCTAGTATCAGGCTACACCTTCTGCTTCAATACTTGGCTCTTTGCTCTGATTCCTGGTATTTAACAATGGCTTCAAGTCTCTGGAATCTCTTTTCCCTCTTCAAATGATCCTACATGATAGGAAATTGTTCCTGTCTTCTGTATGTCCCACGTCTGCTAGCTTTTAGTCAAATAACTAGAGATAGCTTCCCTAGGACAACTTTCTGCCAATCTCTGCCCTTTCTGACTTTTCCTTAATAAATACTGGCTTCCCTAGCTTGATCTCTCTGTCAGCCTACATCCTATTCTGAATACCGTTGGTGCCATATTGGAATGAAGAGAGTAGTTTGCCTCTTTAATTCCTTTGTCATTGGTCTTCCCTGGCCATTTCTGGACACCTGTTAGAGTTTACATGAGAGAGCTGGCTTCTTCCTCTTCGGTTTTCATGACGCTGTGTTATCCATAAATCTGAATATTTTAATTTCATAGGCTTCAAAAGTATTTCAACTATCACGGATTCCACTTCTGCTTTTCTAGGGCCAAGAAAGAATAGCTAATACATTCTTCTGGGCATTAGATGATTGAGACAATATACACCTCTTCCTCTAGGTTTAAATTTTGAGATATTCTCATTACATGGAGGTTGGAGATTATTAAGAATTGGTATGATTGACCTATCAAAATATATTTATTGTTTGTAGATCAAAATTATGTTTGGGAGTTTATGTGATGACAGTTATAGTTCCATTTTGTTTGTTTCAGTTCTCAAAGATATTTAGGGGGTTGTATTTAGAGTACTGGGGCAGCTAGGTGGCACAGTGGATAGTGTATCAGGCCTGGCTTCAGGAAGACTCATCATCCTACCTCAGAAACTTAATGTCTGTGAGACCTGGGCAAGTCACTTAATCCTGTTTGAGTATTTTCTCATCTGTAAAATGAGCCTGGAGAAGGAAATGGCAAACTCTTCCAAAATCTTTGTCAAGAAAATCCAAAATGTGGTCACAAAGAGTCAGACACAACTAAAAAATTACTCAATAATAACAAAATTTAGGGGCAGCTAGGTAGCTTAGTGAATAAAGCACTGGTCCTGGAGTCAGAAGGACCTGAGTTCAAATCTGACCTCAGACACTTAACAATTATTAGCTGTGTGACCTTGGGCAAGTCACTTAATCCCAATTGCCCCCCCCCCAAAAAAAAAACAATAACAAAATTTAGAGCACTAGAATTTCTTACTTGTTAGTTTATAAAAGATAGTAATATTCCCTTATATAATTGCAGTCACTTTTTTTGTTCTTTTTGGTAACTAAATTTAATATATAAAGTGCAATAATAAATAAGCTTTGGTTCCTTAATTACTTTTCTACAATTTCTGACCTAATCCTGAGTCCCTATCATAAAGTTCTCCATTTCTACAAACAAATCCACATGAGATATTCATCTCTTCAATGTGTCTTTGTCAACATATATTTGGTTGAATTCAGGTGGATAACACCCATGGAGAGCTATTTAGTTCCATCTCAGATCTTAACCATTTTATAGGCTCCATCTGGAGATAAACCACTTTGAGCTATACTGAATAGATCTTGTGACATATGCCTATATTCAGAATTTACTATTGCTTTGAAAAGTAATTTATGTTTGTTCCAAAAGTCTTTCTGTAAATTTTAACCAACTTCTTGTGTCCTCCAACAACGTCAATCCTTTTCTTCATTTTGGATGAAGTATTTATCTTTCTATTTTTGCTTGGGGATGATGAGCCTCATTTAACAAGTTTTAATTTGGGTACCTTTGAGATCCCTTTTCCATTTTACTGCGCCAAAATTATATTTTAAAACTGGTATTGTATAGTTATTAATTTTTCTAAATTTCTTTTTCCATTCAGCTTTAAACCCAAGAAACATATTAGTCTTGGCATATACAACCCTAACTTTGTCATTGATAGCTTATGCTCAAATGTATCTGGCTGACATAGTATCACTTCCTTCCATTCATTCAGTTTATCTTAAAATTTGAACTCAAAGCTTTCAGTATCTATTCTTCATATATATATATGTATATATATATCAATTTATGTATATTGAGTCGACATAAATTTTGGTTATCATTGGAGAAGTGTTCATAAATTGAAATAGCTCTTTTTAGTAGTATCACAATTTGATGTCCCTTCTGTACAGCAAAGGCTTAATATGATGTTTTTATATGACTTCTGCCTTTACTTGAAAGACACATATCATTTTATTGAAGAGCAATGGAAAAAAAAAGATTTGAAGTTATGAAGGAATGATAGATTTAAATTGTATATTTATGGCAATTGGGTTCTTAATATTCTTACATATTATTATGCTCATGGAATATTTTAAATATAAAATATTATTTGATGGGAACATCAGATTCTTGTGTTCCCACCATGGTTGGATCCACTTTCTGTATTTGCAGTACACCACAATTCATGAGTGCAGAACTAAGTTTAAAATGTCTGTGCTAATCAACAAAGGCAATGTATGTTACAGTGCTTTCAAGGGTACATTTAACAAATTCCAAATGAGTTGTTCTTAATGGTCCTGAGACATTTTAGTATGCTTTTTTTTCTCCTTAGTCAATTTATATTGTTGTCCAAAAATTTTTTAAAGTTTTTTGAGTGATATTACCTGTGAACTATTTTGAGAATTACATGAACACATAATTATCCTGTATTTTGAGTGATAAATGTGTTTTATTATTTTTCCAATAAATGTGTTATACTTGTTAGAAAAAAAAATGTAATCAGGCTTGTGTTGTAAAGGAAGCTTCTTAAGTACTTTGCCAGCAATCCATTCACCATTGTGAAATATTTGAGCTTCTAATTATGGATTTTATTCAGAATCAAAATTTTCCAATTTTGCAGAGAAAGGAGAATTTAATTCTCTCTTGACATAACATATATTTTCATTATATTAATAGCATACAAGCTTTTGCTTTCACATTTGATCCAACTTGTTTTTGAACATTGATACTACTAATTTTAAACATAGATACTACTAATTCCACAACCTTCTTCTAGTGGGAATTTTTCTCTTTCTCCCCCAATTTCTTTGTTTTCAAGATCAATACAGTACTTTTTTTTATGTTGAAATGTTTATTGCTTTGTTTGTGCTGCTTTGACTACTTGCATTACATTAACTTTTTGGCTTTCACTTCCAGTTGGTGATTAAAGATATGCAGAATTTCTGTTTTACTTTCATTTTCCAGATTCCATTTGATATTTATTTCTTGTTGACTTTGATATAGAGATATGATGTTCAAATTTATGACTGTGCTAGCTAGATAGTATTGTTGTAATTTTCCAATGTCTTTCTGGAGGTCTTTAAGAGTTGTCTGAAGCCATTTTGCCATAATGGGATTAGAAATCTATTCTTAGGAATATTCCTAAATGAATCATTTTTCTTCTATGGTCCTAGCCTTGGTGTTATACTGTTGGGTTCAGGTGCCCAAAAAACCTTTATGCTATCAAGTATTCAGGAAAATATTTTTTGATGATGATTATTGAAGATAGTCTTTTTAAAAATTACATTTTTTTTGTCTAGAAGTTCAATTTGTTTCAACAAACTCAAAAATACTTTTCAGAATTCCATTCTAAGTATTACTCCATTTCATTACCCCATCTCAAAATAATTTGAGATATTGACATTGTTTTTTTCTATCCATTTCATTATGATGTAGAACTTTTGGTCTATATTAAGTAGAAAATTTCAGTGCTTTGTTCCTTTAGCTTTTTTTCTGTTCAGAATTATTTTCACAATTTTCATTATTTTATCAACCTGTGCTTAGGAATGAAGCTATTCTTCTCAGCTGCCTTATATTGATCTGCTATCTATTTTTGTGTGACTTGCAGTCAAAACTATTATTGCTAAAAGTGGTATGAAACTTCTGGCCATAACTGATAGATGTTATTCAGTTTTAATATAATACTAGCATATTATAAACCATGCATATCTTCAGTCTATTTCAGTAATGTTCATGGTTTCCCAACTTTAATGGTAAGTGCCACCTGATCCAAAGCATTTTTTCTAAGTACCTGTTTTTGGATATTTTAATAAATTTCTTAAAATACAAAGGTGTTTCACTTCCTCTACTGTCCATGGATCAGGCTGGTGCTCATGAAAGTCACAAGTACATAATTTTCATACCATACAGAGACAGCAGGCTAGGACTTTGTGTACAATTGTCCATTACAGTGACCACCCAAATAGCATCCAGGTCTGCAAGTAATGTTTTAGAGGTGATCTGACCCAGAATACAATAGGGTTATTATCTCCTGCATTCTAAAGGCTTTGCTTTATTCACTCTAAGATCATATTAGATTTTAGCTGCTATGTCACACTACTGCATCTTGAACTTGTAGTACATTAACTTCAAATAAAGTTTCTCATTCTCTGAGAAAATGTATTGCTCCTTTTTCCCCTGCATTACTGTCATTTTTCAATATCACTCCCATTACCATAGGATGCTTTCTTACAAAGAAGTGATAAAAGTATAAACTGAGATATTGTGTCTGAGAGTATCTGCCCCATTTTATGCTGGTAATCGTCCACTTCATACAAGGAAGAGGAAGGTATATTTCATCATCAGTCGTCTAGAATTATTAGAGTCATTCTATTGATCTTAGTTCTAATGTCTTTTAGTATTATTTTTCTTTATATTGTTATCATTATCACATATATCACAAATATTCTCTCAATTTTACTTTCTTTAGTATACAAGTTTAAAATTGTTCCAAAACTTTTCTGAATTCTGTGTTAAATGTTTCTTATACTACAATAATATTCTATTGCATTTACATGTCATAAATTGTCCAGCCATTCCAAATCAATGACCATCAATTTTATTTCTAATTTTTTAATAATACAAAAATGTCATTGCAAATACTTTTTTATGTATGGAAACTTCATATCTGTCTTTGTCTTCCTTGGGGTAAATGACCAGTAGTGGTATTACTAAGTGACATTCAATTGTATTTTTTCCCCAAAATCGTGGGACCAATTCACAAGTCCAGTGACAGTCCATCAGCCCTTCCGACACTGAATGTTTTTGTATTTGATTATATTTGCTAATACACCGTGGGTAATGGAGTCATTTCTGCCTCTACAATGTCTCTTATATACATTCCCTTCTTCTTACTTGGCACAGCCATGTCCCTGGTTCTGGTTTTCATCACTCTTCTCTTGGACTATAGCAAAAGCCTTATAAATGATCTCTTTGTCTCAAGCCTCACTCTACTCCTACCTGTCTTCTCCTCACCTATTAAGTTGATTTTTATAGAGCATAGGCCTTGATATGCCTTCTACTCAGAAAGTGACAGTGACTTTTTATGACCATCAGGATCAAATATAAAGTCCTCTTTTTGGCATTTTAAAATCTCCATAACCTGGGACCTTCTTATTTGTCTAGTTTTCTTTTGTCTTACTTCATGAACTCAATGATCCAAGTATAAGTGGTCTACATATATAGCAACAAAATATTATTTCCCTGATTGCTGTGCCTTTGCATTGATTATTTATCATTCTTGCCTGGAATGAAATCCTTCTAAGTATCTTTGCCTTCCTTCAAGTTTTTTTGTGGTTGTTGTTCAGTCGTTTTCTTTGTGATTTCATTTCGGGCTTTCTTCCTTCTCCAATACATTTTATGATAAAGAACCTGAGGCAAACAGGGATAAGTGACTTGCCCAGGGTCCCACAGTTAGTTAGTGTCTGAGGCTGTATTTAAACTCAGGAAGATGAGTCCTCCTGACTTCAGGCTCAGGACTCTATATACCATACCAAGAGACCTTCCCTAGTTCCTCTAGCTATGAATCCCTTCTCCCTTCAACTATTGTTTTATATGTTATATGAACCTACTTATTTATATACTGACTTCTCTATTAAGATGCATTTTCCTTGGGGGCAGAGACATTTTTGCCTTTCTTTATATAACCAGGGCTTAGCAGAATGTCTGGCACATAACAAGTGTTTAAATAAATGTTTACTGATTGAT
Organism: Petaurus breviceps papuanus; assembly: GCF_028583685.1. NCBI lineage: Eukaryota > Metazoa > Chordata > Mammalia > Diprotodontia > Petauridae > Petaurus > Petaurus breviceps. The sequence goes on from NW_027185791.1 coordinate 27,630,674, forward strand.
TGGTTGTTGGTTGTTTAGATTGTATCATAGTCCCCTAACAATTGCCTGCTGATGTATTCAAGATAAAAGACACTTCAATACCTGTGGTATCTAACAACAGATTGTGAGTAAATGTGAACCTCTTTCTACCTATGTATCGTAATTTAGAGTCGGTAGAATGTTTTAAGAAAATTGAGTGAAATCATAAATTCAGGCCACGAACCAACCTTGATTCTTTTTTTGCTTATGGGTGTTTGGCAAGGAATTAAGCCTAAAAAATACAGGAAGGGACTCTAATTTTTATTAAAGCCCAAATATGAACAATTTGTATCTCTCCAATTGTTTTTATTCCTTTAATTCTATAAAAATAAAAATGTTTTAATCATGTTCATATAATTCCTTTGTCTGCCTTGCTAGATTGATATTAAAATGTTATGCATATTTAGTATATGTATATACATATATGTAGTAATGTATCCAAAATAATAGCCAGTATTTTAAATGGAATTTTTCTTTCTATATTGGATGTATTATTAGTGATATGAAGACAGACTGATTGTTTTGTAGTTGTATTTTACTTGTGCATAAATGAAATTATTGATTTTTATTGATTTTTAAATTTTAATTTCTGGGATTCTTTTATTCATCACATATTTTACAAATAAATATATTTCTGCCTCCTTTTGCCTAAGCTTATTTCCTTATATTTTATCTTATTGTTATAGCTAGCATTTCTAACATTATAATGATTAATTTTTCACAAAATCCTAGTCTGATATCTTCATGCAGCATGAAGGTGACCCTGGTTTCTCTAAGGCTATGCAATATATTGCAGAGATTGAAGAGGTATAAAAATTCTACAATACCTCTGTGAGACCTTCCATATTGAAATAGTATAAGCCTTGTTAGTCACTGAATTTAATGTAAAGGTAGTCATAAGCAACAAGGCAATAGAAAATTGGAAAATAGAGTTCAGGAATAAGGAATGTAAGAGGCCAAAGATCTGTAGGCTGCAAAGAAGCTTTGTGCCTTTAATTCATGAATATTTTCTTCCAGAAAAAGAATCAGAAGGTGGTGGACATGGAAATTAGTTAATATCACCAAAATGAAAGTAATTGTACTTCAATAGACAACAAATTACTCTTCTGTTTTGTGGTACTGATTCGTAAAGACATGTGTACTAGCAGACCACCAAGTGAGACCAATGATTAAAATTAATACAAAGCCTGAAGAATAAGAATTAACCAAATCAGTTAATTAACATTTTAAGGACACTGTGACATGCTCACATTTTAATAGGTTAGACAATATTTTATACACGTGTGTATATACATATACATGATGTATATATGTATTATATATTAAATGGTGACATCATATCATTTTTATATTATTATTAAACAATATCATATAGAGATAATATTATATAGTATATATGCACACATATGTTTGTATGCATATATATGTATTTACACATATCTATAGAATTGATGGGAGGTAATTTTAGAAGAGATGAATCTAGCAAAAACTAGAGGAAGTGATGCTTGAACTGAATCCTAAAGAAGGCCAGCGATTATGGGTTCAAGTTTTGGGGAGAGAGCATTTTAGGCATAGAAAACAGCCAATGCTAGAGGCCTAGGGATGGAAGATTAATATTATAAAGGAACATCAATGAAGGAAGTGTACAGCAGCTAGGTGGCACAATGTGTAGGTTGCCCAGCCTGGAGTCAGGAAGCCTCATCTTCCTGAATTAAAATCTTGCCTCAGACACTTAGCAGCTGTGTGACCCTGGCCAAGTCACTTAATCCCGTTTGCCTCAGTTCCTCATCTGTAAAGTGGTCTGGAGAAGGAAATGGCAAATGCTCTAGTATCTTTGCCAAGCAAACCCCAAATGAGGTGACAAAGCATCGAACACAACAGAAATGACGGAACAACCACAAAGTAAGTAAGTATAGCTGTATCATAGGTTTTTTTTTTTTTCTGGGAGGCAATAGAGTATAAGAAGACTGGAAAGGTAGAGAGATGCCAGGTTGTAAAGAGTTTTAAATGTCAAAAGGAAAAAACAAACTTATGCTTGTTCCTTTAGTTAAAAGGAATCCATCAGAGTTTATTTAGCAGGTGGATGACAAGGCCATGACTAAACCTTAGGGAAATAACTTTGAGAGTTACTTGGATAATATATTAATACTAAAGTGAAAAAAATGTACATATATATATATATGACATCAACTAATATACTGTCATAATAATCTGAGTTAGAGGAAATGAGGGACAGTAAGAATGAGGAGGATTCATATTTAACAAATGTTATAAAGAAAGAAATTACAAGATTTGGCAAGTGTTTGGATACATGAGATGAGAAATAAAAAGTAACTAGCTATGGATTTGACTAAGATTGCAAAACTGTGTGACTTGAAGGATAGTGGTGCCCTTGAAAAACATAAACAAATTCAGAATAAGGGAAGATTTAGGGAGGAAAGATAGTGAGTTTTATTTTGGATATATTGAGTTTCAGATACTTATGGGACATCCAGTGTGAAATATGCAACAGGTAGTTGGTGATGCAAGCCAGAGCTCTAGAAAAAGATAAATAGACTTAGAAATCATACACATAGATGATTGAATCCATGGGATTAATGAGATCACCAAGTGAGAGAATATAAAGAGACAAGGGCCTAGAACAGAGTGATGGAGAATACCTGAGGGTATAATATGAATAAATATTATACACACATAGACACACACTAAGACTGAGAGGCAGACAGAGAGGAAAGTTAAGAGAGAGCAGTTAAAAAAAAAACCTCAGAGACGAGAGAGAATCTATGTGGAAAAGGCAGCCAAAAGCATTAAAAGGTAGGGAAACATCATTAAAGATAAAGATCGAGAAGAAGTCATTAGATTTGGTCATAAAGAGGGCATGGTTAACTTTAGGGAGAAAAAAATTTGGCTGAATAATATTCTGAAGCAATATGGAAGCATTCAAAATAAAATCAAACCAAAAACATCAAGGGTTGGGGGGGTGGCAAGTATATGAGGAAATGAAAGAATTTCAAAAGAAATTATTTACCAAAATTAAAGGAAAATATCCATCAGATGCAAAATTAATATTCAGAGAGAATTCAATATTCAAAAATTTTAATCTAAAGCACTTTAAGCTAGTCTAACTTCAAATTTAGGCCCCATCTATAAAGGATTCCTCCACTATACATACAAATATTTTAAACTGTTAAAATGTAGAGCAAAATAAAGTTAAAATTTAATGCTACAAATAAATTAAATATCTGTATCTATTGAGCAGGAAACTATACTTTAAGGAAACAAATGGAAAAAAAAAAAACAATAAATACTACCTTAAGTGAAAGCAAAGAGAAAAAAAAAAAATTCCTCTGGCAACTTCCCCCTCATAACCAGCAGGTGGTGGTGTCTCTCTCATTTGCCCAACATTATTATCATTTTTTTAACTAAAAGATCTTTACTGATTACTATGTATAAGGTATAAATAAGAGATAATTATCAATGAAATAAAATATTTTAACAAATATTAAACAGTGATAATACATTTTAGTATTTTTTAATTTTATTTAATGAATCATTTCAGCTTATTATTACTTTTATTATTATTACCACAATGCTAAGAAAATTTTGAGTTTTAATCAATTTTGTTTTACTTTAATCTTCTAAAATTGATGTATGGTGTTTTATATACATCTGTATGCAAGCTGTAGTTTTCCATTTCAACTAGACTAAGAAAATTATGCCATATATTTTATAAAGATACAATATATACTGTAGACATTATGAAATATTTGTGAATCTACCTGTCAAAACAAACCCAGGACCTATATGAACACAACTACAAAACACTTTTCACCCAAATAAAGTCATATCTAAGTAATTAGAAAAACATCAGTTTCTCATGCCTGGGTCGAGCTAATATAATAAAAATGACAATTTTACCTAAATTAAATTACCTATTTAGTGCCATACCAATCAATCTACCAAAAAATTACTTTATAGAGCTAGAAAAAAAATAGTAAAAAAAATCACTTAAAAGAAAAAAAATGTCCAGAATATCAAGGAAATTAACGAAAAGAAATGCTAGGGAAGGTGGCCTAGCCATACCAGATTTTAATCTGTATGATAAAGCAGCAGTCGTCAAAACAACTTGGTAGTGGCTGAAGAATAAAGTAGTGTATCAATGGAATAGATTGGGTACATGAGACTCAGCAGTCAATGTCTATAGTAATCTCCTATTTGATAAACCCAAAGACCCCAGTTTTTGGGATAAGAACTCACTATTTGACAAAAGCTTCTAGGAAAACTGGAATATAGTATGGCAGAAACTGGGCATAGACCATTATCTAACACCATATACCAAAATCAAGTGTAAATGGGTGCATGATCTGAGTATAAAGGCTGATACCATAAGCGATCTGGGGAAAGCAAGGAATAGTTTACCTGTCAGATTTATGGAGAGGGGAAGACTTCATCACCAAACAAGATATAGATAGCATTTTAAAATGCAAAATGGATCATTTTGATTACATTAAATTGAGAAGTTTCTCTACAAAGCATAGGTAACCAAGATAAGAAGGAAAGTGGAAAATTTGGAAAGAAGTCGTATAACCAATGTCTCAGATAAAAGCCTCATTTCTAAAATATACAGCGAATTAAATCAAATCAATAAGTATATAAGTCATTCTCCAGTTGATAAATGGTCAAAGATACGAATAGGCAGTTTTCAGAGGAGGAAATTAAACATATCTACAAGCATATGAAAAAATGCTCTAAATCACTATTGACTAGAGAAATGTAAATCAAAACTTCTCTGAGGTACCACATCTCACCAGTCCTATTGGCTAAGATGACAAAACAGGAAAATGACGAATGCTGGAAAGGATGTGGAAAAATTGGAACACTAATTCATCTTTGGTGAAGTTGTGAACTGCTGCAAACCATTCTGGAGAGCCATCTGGAACTATGCCCAAAGGGCTATAAATAATTGCAAACCCTTTGACCCAGCAATACCACTTCTAGAGTTGTTGTACAAAAATATTTATAGCAGCTCTTTTTGTGGTGGCAAAGAATTGGAAATTAAGGGGATGCCCATCAATTGGGGAATGGCTGAACAAGTTGTGGTGTATGAATGTAATGGAATACTATTGTGCTACAACAAACGAGGAGGAGATGGACTTTATATTTACCTGGAGAGGCTTATATGAACTGATGCTGAGTGAGAAGAGCAGAACCAGGAGAAATCTATACACAATTACAGACACAATGTATGTACGACGGCCAACTTTGATAGACTGGACTCTTCTCAGGAATGCAGGGTTATAAAGACAACTCCTAAAGACTCATGATGGAGAGAGATGTCTACATTCAGAGAAAGAACTAGAAAGAACAGAGTTTGAATGCAGATTGAAGCAAACTGCTTGCTCTCTTTCTTTTTCCTGTTTGGTTTTGTTTCCTCTTTCCTATTGTTTATTCCATCTGTTACAATCTTTCTTTATAACCTGACTAATGTCTCATGTGAAAGTATTTGTAGATTTTATATCTGATTGTATGCCACGATGGGGGGAAGGGAAACGAGGGGGAGAAAATTTTAAACTCAAGGGATTGTGGAACTTAATCTTATAAACTAAAAGTAAACAAACAAATTAATAAAAACAAGAAATTGTTAATGTTTAAATTTTTCAAAAAATAAAAAAGATACAAGATATTATTAGTTTCACATCATTTCAATTTTCATTTTTAAATATTTCAGTCAAGAAATTCTTAAATGAAATATATTTCATTCAGAGGAGTGTTTGGGGTAATATTATTTAATTTCATGTACTTTATGCTAAATAAGAATAAAATTACACACTTGTTTCAACTCCTAGCAAAAGTACTTTTAAGAATGCAGATTCTCTGCAGTTTGGTCAATTCTTTTATCTGTTGGGGTATATATAGAAGGGAATACTAACTTTAATACCAGATCTGTGTATCATTCTTCCCTTTTTCAAACACCAGACTTTTCTTATGTAATAACATCTCTTATGAGCATTGTTCTAGACTCAGAAATCAAGTTCCAAGTCCAAAGAGCTTCTGGGATGGCATGTTGTTTCCCTGGCTTCTCAGGACCTCTTTCCCAGACTTCCAACAACATCTGGTCTGGAATACTGTTATTAAGGTTTCCATGACTGGAGCTTCTAGATTCAGAGACTCCATTGTCTGGACCTATAACTGGAAATTGCCTCTACTAAGGCAATCACAAGTTCAGTCTTCCTCCATGTTCTTGTTGTGGGGTTATGGAGAAGTCAGTCAGAGAAAAGCCAAAGTAATGCAGACATCTCCCATGAGTGACCCAATATCCTTATTCACTGTAACCTAACAGATGGGGCAGAGCTGGGAAGAAAGGGATTCAAAGTCACATGAGTCATCTTTTCTCTGCTATTCATGAGCTTATTTGAGCTATCGATATCATCAAAACCATCAAATCTTTCTCTCTATTCAGCTCACACCTTAGGAGGCAAAAATAAAAACCAATGCTTAAACACAGAAGTACAACTCTGTGATATTAGATCTCTCTATGGAGTAAGGTAGCCCCTTTTAATTCTTTTAATCCACTCCCCTATAACTCAATTAATGTGTGATTTAAAGAACATTTGTGAATAACCATAGATTTATACAAAAACGTTAAATTTTGAAAGAAAAATCAGAAATTGTAATATTTACTCAAATCACAAAGGACAAAACAATAAAATATTAGAAAGAATGCTCACATTAAAGGCAAAGGAGGAAAAGATAAAGCTTTCATAGCTCTCTTGGATCAATGACACTATCCTACTTCTCTCTTCTGGTTCCCAGAAAGCACTGGATAAGAGTCTGGGATGTGCAAGCAGGTCCCAGTGTCCAGTAGCAGCTTCTGTAACTGGAGTCCTTGCAAGCAAAATAGAACAATTTCTTTATGAATTCTGTTTATTCTGGCTGTAAATAATAGCCTTATCATACTGCTATTCTGCATCAGCTGTCTCTAATTAATCACTTTTCTATCCCATTGTTGGCACAACTGAAAAAAGAAAAAAAAAAGAGAAAATATATTTCAGTACCTCTAACTCTCACTTCAAAATAAGATCTCCAGGTGAAAGAATGCTGCCTCTTTCTCTAGACTATAATTCCCAGAAGTCCATGGTTCCAATATTGGAGTGTGACTATATTCTAAATATATAGAATTTTAGTTCTGGAATTAAAAAGTCTTCTAACTCTGCACATGTCCCTGTGGCCTTCTCATTCTGGAAGACCTTTTCATTTCTCTGACCTCCTGCTCCCTTTGGTGAGTTCCTCCTGGAACCTCCATTTTGAGGAAGTGCCCAAGCCACCCATTCTCACTCCTTCAATTCTCCCCCAGCTCCATTCCTGATCCCATATTATTTTTTCCCACCATACTGATTTGCAGTGACCTTCACTCTTTACCACCCTTGCCACCCTGCTCAATTCCCCTTCCCCTTTCACTTCCCTTTTGTATGTTGTCTTCTCATATTGCAATGTGTATCCCTTGAGGTCAGAGAATATCACTTTATTCTTATATTTGTTGTCCTATCAATTACCATAGTACCTAGCAGAGAGGAAGTACTTAATAAGTGCTTTTTGCCTTATTATCTAAAAATATAGTTGAAAAAAAAAATCAGTTGTAACAAAGGTAGAAGTCATATTCAAATTATTTATGTGAACACAGTCACACCATTGCTTTATGTAACAGCAAGCACTCCAGCATCCCCAGGGTACCTGCCAACACAGGTTCTTAGATCTGCTTTTCTAAAGGAAAGCAACTGAAAATGGGTTAACAAGCTTACTATAATCAATGAATCATATATCGTTTACCTAGATCAGTGGAAAAAGATCAGCACCCCAAATTTCATAGTATACAGACAGAAGTTACAAGAAAATAGGAAAAACATACCAAGCAGACAGGCTTCCAAACTGTCCAACCATTACATCCATAGTATATCAGTTACCAGAGAGGGAAGCATCAACATCTGGGTTTTTCAAAGCCGGTGGGCTCTCCAAGGCTGCCCAGAGTCTCATCTGGTCAAATCACACAACACTTCTCAAAGTGAGCCCCAAAGCAAAGCCTCCCATCAGGGCTTATATAGCTTTCTCCTAACTCAGAGAATGTAACAACCTTCTTTACCCACTTCCCAATCACAAAATATCTCCTGAGAAACAAGCCTCCCACCACAGGCTCCAGGGGCACATAAGCCTAGGCACAGGGAAGATCTTAAAAATTTACATTCCTATAACACTTTATTAGAGAAAGATGAAAACCAATACCAAATGAGAAGAAATAATAAAAATGAAATAATACAGTTATTGAACAAGATCCTATTTGACCTATTTAAATGAGCTGTTCATGGGGGGAAAATGAGAAATAGATATAAGAATAGATAGCACCTTCCTTATAGATGAATTCATACAAATTAATCACAACAATAAGGAGACAGAAGAACCTGGAAATCTCTATGCCAAGAGAAAAGGCAGTCAAGAGTAAAAGATAAAAATTAATTTTCAAAAATCTCACCAAAGGGTTTCTAGGCATTCATTCCTTCTGCCCAAGGGAGGACCACAGTCATCATAACTTTACAGTTTATCAGCGTTGTGAGATATACAAACTAATATTACCTCTGATATCTAATTGATTTTATAATGGAATTAATATTTAGATTGCACTGATGTTTAGAATTGTCAGTATCTGCCTGAACTCAGCTTGCTCAAACATTCAATCTATCCTAGTATGAATTAGCCTAAAGGGGCAGCTGAGAGCCGATGGTCATATAGCTTATGCTCCTACCCTTTACCCACCCTCACCACTGATTTTTACTTGCTAACCAGTATAACTAGGGACTCATTTGTTGACTGCAAACAGGCAACCATCTTAAACCAGATGCCACTCCCACCTAAGAAAATTCTTCAGCGTACCTGTCCTAGTTAAAGTAAAGTGGTTTTATCTTCCCTAAAGGGAGGTCTAACTGGGTGGTCCTGATGTGACCCCTAAAGCAATTAACATTCCCTGTCAGAGAGGGGTAAGATCAGCCACACTGAAGGCCAAATCAGTTTCCCCAACTTCAGTCAATCATAAGGCTTCTCAATAGCCCTGATCTCACTCCTTTTCTGCACCTAAATAAAAATGTTGTTTTTTCTATACCATTTGGGTCTCTGACTTTTCTGAGGTTGCCAGTGAACCACTTTATTAATAGCTATAAGTGTCACGGATAATAAACTAAAACTAATATCGTGCACAGAGAAAACATGCCTCTGCCTCATTTTTGTTTCACTCACCATGAAGTAAAAGGCTGGTAAAGCCACTGGGATGACTTTTATGGTATTTACGGTGAAATTTAGCCATGAAACTATAACCACAGAAGTGAAGAATGGAACACAAGTACAAAGAACAGTGACAGGTTTGGACATCGATATGAATACACATCTTAAAGCTGGGAAAATGGCAGTCATTGTTCAAGGAAATTATATGCCATACTTCATCCTACCAGACGTTTGGATACTTTACTTGGAAATGTTATACCAAAGGTGAAATATAAGAAATGGAAAGCTGCTTTGGGAATGGAAAACAGGGTTGTTGTCATGGAAGAGGAAGAGAAGGTGTTGAGTGATAACTTCTTCCATAAATACTCTTACATATTGACAGAAAAGTTGGAATTGTTTTTTTTTCCTTAAAAATATCAGTTTTTAATAATTCAAACATGCCAAAGATTTGTATATGGGGCATCTGTCATTAATAAAAATATCATTTTTTCTCAGATATATTCTTAGTGGTTGCAAAAAGGGAAATAACTGAAAGCTGTTACAAGAATGATTCAAGTTATAGTTTATTTAAATTTTGATTTAGTTATATTCTAATCATTTTTATGTGACATGATGTTGAGTATATAGAAGACATTTTTAAAGTAATATTCTTTCTTTTTACATACACTAAATCCCCTTTATAATGTCTTCTTCTTCTTTGGGACCATATAGAAATGAAATGATAAAATTTATTTGATATTTCAGAAACTAGAACCCTCTGGGTATATCCAAAATGCGTTTTTCACTGATTTTCAGCCTATATTGGATTATTATAAGGGAAATTCCAAGCTACTGATATTTTGTACATGTAAGTCATCTTTTAAATCATGAGCTAATTAATTACTTTTGTTATTGATAACATTATTCATCATTTGCTCACATTCAAATATTTTATTAAAAATTGTCAAAATAACTTATAATTTAACATTCCACTATTGAAGCGAAATTATAAATACATTGACATTCTTAAAAATTGTCACAAAAAGATTATATTGGAAAATTATAAGCAGCATCATTTCACAAAATAGTGAGAATCAGTGGAGAGAGAAAATTTTTAAAAAATTAAATAATCCCCTAAACTAATTGTGATTATCTAGAGAACATCTAAAAGTGAAACTGGAAATAGGAGAATTTAGAGATAAAAGCTGAAAGTATGTCAAGATCTGTATTAAAAAATCTCTTTTCTACTGATGGAAATTGAATCACCATATTTTGTCTCTATGATTTACATAACTAATGTACTATGCAAGGAAGTATAAATGGAACTAAAGAAACCACAGATGGGAAGATCAGTTGGACAAGGCTAAATATACACAGAAAAGGTCATTACTGGAGGACATCCAATTTTGAGGACAGTGATGGATTAGTTATTGAGATATCTAAAAAGAGGTGGGATATCAACACAGAAAAAAAAAATCACAGGTCATTGAAAAGAAAAAAAGTTGCCAAAAAAACTATCTTTAAGAGCTGAATGGAATATTATGGAAAAGGCATTTTTTGTTAGCAAATTTGAAGCGACATTTGAAAAATGGCTTACTATGAGATGTTTCTCCCACTGGTGTCAAGGAAAAGTATAGTTTTGACTTTTGATCATTGAGGGACTATGAGATAACATGTGGGATTCTACTAAAAATGATCACTTAAGAAAGTGTGCCTTGTCATGGCTGTCAACAGGCTGGAAAAAGCTAAAAATAAAAGAGAAAGAGAGCTATTGTTGCTTTTTTTCCTGATGAGCTATGTTAACCTTTATTGTGCAAAGATTTTTGAGTAAAGATTTTATTTGGCATTGCAAGAGAAACTCAATGTTGCGGAATTGTGTTTTTGCTAGTGAAGGGTCATAAATCACAACTCAAGTGAAGCCTTGAAGAGATTGATATTTTTATAATTCAGATTATTATAAATGTTATAAATAAGATATTATAGATGTTATAAATTAATGTGAAACTCATCTTACAATTTTATTTATTATTAACATATTTATTAAATTTAAATATTTGTTTAATCATAAGATTATGGCAGCTTATTGAAATAGATAAGAGTAGTTTTAGGGTAATGAGATTCCTTCAGTGATTACAAAACATTTAATGATCTAGGTAGGAGTTCAACATAATTAATTCAATTAAATTAAAAAAGAAATGCCTAATTTATTTTTGAGATAGAAACCAACCAAGCAAACTGACCTTGCTTGGCTTTAGAGCTTGGTATGATAAAATTGAATATATCAGTGAGTTAAGTGGCAGACTGAGGGCTGATATACAGCTGAGTGTGGGTGAACTCCACTCAATAGATAACTATTTGATTGTGGAAGCTTAGTCACCTATTACTTTACCACATATCAATAACTACCTCCCTATATGTCTAGATTTCTTTCCATATAAAATCTTTGTGGGGATAATCTACACATGATTACTGAGGACATCCCTTGAGGAGACAAAAAGGAAATAGGAAGGCCATCATCAATGACATACTACAATAGAGTATATCCTTACACAATATTGAGTTAAAAGATCAGAGAATGTCATATACAGACATACCTTTAATGATAATGTCTTTGTCAATAGATGATGAAGGAAGAAATTGCGAGATATGTTCACCAAATTATTTGATACTACCCTTGTGGAGGATACCCATTATAGAATCCAAAGTGAAGTAGGATTCAATATGAATAGTGAGGTTTTCCTATTTGCAAATGAGGATACCTAATTATGTCAGGTTCTAGAATTTTGCCTCTTAAAGGTGATCAATAAAAACTGAAAACATTTTAACTTATCTACTCAGGAAAGATCAAAAGGATGGATTACCATAGTTTAGATTGATTTTATGCTGAAAAGAAAGTCCGTAACACTAATCCATCAGTAAATATAGCTTGGAAAAGTGCTGCAGATGGACAATGATCTGGAACAAATGAAATAGGGTTGGGTTGTATTTAGAAAAGATATTTTTTTGAGAGGACAGTATATTTTATTGGCACAGAAAATTGGGGAGTGAGCAAACTGCTTCTACCAATGCAGATAAGTGTCTTCTCTGAAATTTAAAATCTTGGATAGTTACCCCAGGCACTAAAAATTTAAAAGACTTATCATGGAAAATATAGTATGTTAGAGGTAGGATTTCAATTCAGTTTTTTTCTGACACGAAGACCTCCTGTCTAGTCCACTACATCTCTTTAGACATTGCACTATGCTTTTAATGATCCCCAGTTTGCCTCACAATAAAGGCTCATATTTTTGACACTAGCATTCTTCTGCTTATTGCTACAGGTCTATAGAAGACAGGGAATTTGCAGAAAAGTTTATATGGAAATGTAAGTAGAATAAAGCGTCTCTCTCAGTTCCACCAATAGTAATGACCAGTATCTGAGTCTGGCTCAGAGAGCTATCTAAAATACTTCCCCAGCCAGAGTAATACCTTACATGCCATGGCTGATCAGTTAAGATCTTGGTCAATTGAACTCATTTGTGATAGCCAAAGTGCGAAATCCTCTGAATAGTGGCGGAATTAGAATAGTGGCATCAAAACTGTGTCTGTGACATATGATCTTGAAGTTGCATATTTAAGGCTGCCTATATAATTAATCAATAAATTAACATTTATTTGGCACCTAATATATAGCAGGCACTATGCTATAGAAAGAATTGCCCTAGTTGGTTCAGTGAAGCCTCTACCCAGCATCCATGAACTTTCTTAAATAGACAAGCACTTCATACAGAATATGTCAAAAATAATCCTTGATGCTGCAGATGTCCACTCCCCCCTTTATTCTGTCAAATTCATTAAATTTTTTTGAAATTACATTTTGTGTCTCATTGTCCTGAGATTCTCACATTTCAAACCTAAGACCTGCAAATGTAGTGAAATCTCTGAAAAAGTAAGGTAGTCATTTTTGTTGTTGTTATTTGATTGTTTCAGTCATATATGACTATTATCATCTAAGGGATAATTGGAATGTGATGGTGTGTGAAGAACTGCACAAAAGAGTTGACAGATTTTATCAAAGAGATATATGGAAGGGCAGAAATTGAAAAAGAAATGGACAGCAAAAGAATTCCACTTGCATCTATATAATATCAATATTCTTTAAAAAAATAAGGTTCCTAGTAGATAACTACTTCTCCTATGGAGAATTTATAGGAGGACGTTCATCAGAGTTGTTTTACACATAGTAGGTGCTTAATAAATATTTATCAAATTAAATTGCAATGATGAGATTTATCAAGTTAGGGATACTCTTAGACATGTCAAATTACAGAGGCAGTCAGATAAGACTGTGGGTGTTTGTGTGGGGGGATGGTACATTGATCCCAAGGTAAAAGTTGCGTTCAGAGATGTTTTCATGTGCCTTCAGAATCTAAGCTTGCTTACCACTCACATGAGAATAAGCCCAGAAATGCAGGGAAGGAGGGAATGTGAAATTTCCCAGGTAACAAAACTATCAGAATGGTAATGGCTTCTGACACTAGGTAATTTTGTTGTTGGAGCAATGCTTTATTAAAATACTGTTTTTAAATTGTCATGTAATAATATGGTGCACCGTTTTCACACAAATAAACTTTATTTAAGCCCCAGAAGAAATATTTGATGCCTTGAAATTACATACTAGTTTTTCTTTCTATTTGACTTTATGGTAATTCTCTGGGCTTGGAGTAACTCAGAAAGAATAGAGACTCATTATATTTTCAGTAGTTTTGAAATTTAATAGCTTGGAGCTATTCAAGGAAGACAAATGATTTGTTCCATAAGTTTCTTGAGAAATATATTGCATTATTATTTTATGATATTTTTGTGAGTAGAGATAGTCTTTTTGTATGTTAAATAAAGGAAAATATTTAATTTGCTTATTAAAATTATATTCATATTAGTCATGTTTCATCAAAGTCAATAATGTTTATACTCAAAAAAGAAATATATATTTTGAATTATATTCTGTCTCTGCTACTGATTTTATTGCCACTTTATAAAACTATGTTGTATAAATGACTTGTATGATTTTGAATTGGAAACAATCTAGAAGGGCAATCTTCTAATCAATTCAACTATGCCCTTGACAGCCTGACCCACCATGCCAGTGGGTGGTTAGAGATACTTGGAATGTGAAATTGTACCTAAAATAATAAAGACAATTTGGAGTGTGTGTGTTTCTGTTTGTTTGTTTGTTTTTTGTTTTGTTTTGTTCATTTGTTTTTACAGGGTTTTTTTTTTTAATTTCTGTAGAAAGTTTATCTGGCTCATATCATACTAATGAGTACAGGGTCACAAATTTATTGTTCCTCAGGTCAGTTTTTAATGTTGCTATTCCATGACCACAGAGCAGAGCAAATCAGAGTCCTAAGGGAAAATTTTACCTCAATTCTTTTAACTGAGGGAACGATAGTTATAAACCATTCAAGAATCTCTCACCCTTATTTCCATCCCCCTTCCCTTTCTTTTAATCCTCATTTTCTCATTTCCTAGCACTTCTTCTCCCCTTTCATTGTTCCCACATTGTCTGACCAGGAACACATAAAGAGAAGTGCAGTTATTTAACTTTTTGGGGCCTCATTTTCCTTGTCTGTAAAATAAATAGGATTAGACAACCTCAAGCTTGCTTTGTTTTGCATTTCTCTTGTTATTTTATTGAATTTGAATAAATAAGATTGACTTTTCTTCAGGATTAATTTCAAATCAACAGACACTTATGAAGTTACTCTTTTGTATATAGGATTTTTCTGGGCTGTGACATAATACAAATTTTTTGAATTTTTTTTATTAATTGAATTTTCAAAGTACAAACATATTGGCCATATTATACAATCGTTCTAACAAAATTCCATTTATTTTGACTTTCCTTCATTTTAGATATTTCATTACTATTTTGCTATTTATTTGAATTATTTCCATAGCTCATGATTTTTAGCTTTACAAAATTCAACTATCTACTGACTATTTTGTATGTTTAATCTCTCACAGATATTAACTTTCTGCTTTTTTCAGTGGTATAGATTATATTTTAAAAGCATATTTTGGGCTTGGATAAAATATAATTTCTCCTCATAATGGTCTAACACTGATTTTCCTATTTCTACCTTTACTTTTATTTCAACCTCACCCTCTTTATCATTCAGGAAGGTGTCTGAACACTTTATACAACATGAAGAGATTTCTAAATCCTACTGTCAAATAATTACATAATTGATGAAATGCCACCATTTGTTCATTGTTGTTACATCTGATAACTTTTACATACAAAATTCCAGGTAGCCAGTCTCAGAAGGAAATAAAGTTACAACACCATATATAATCACTTCTAGTTTTCTTTATTATTATTATTGTTATGAATTTTCATTAATCTGGAGGTTGCTTGAATGTCTGTTAAGTAAACTCCTCCCATATTGAACTCCATATGAGTCAGATGTGGGCTTGGCTAGAACTCAAAGCAGGTCACATGGACCCATTAAGGGGCAGGGAAGATCTCTAAATTCCCTCAACATTATAGAAGACAAGCAATTGATATTGATTATACATGTGAAATCATGCTAAACACATTTTCATATTAGCCATGTTGTAAAAGAAACTTCAGAGAAAGAAAAAGAAGGAGAAGGAAAAAGAAGAATTTTTAAAGCATGCTTCAATAAGTTCTCAGAGTTCATCAATTTTCTCTCTGGGGATGGATAGTATTTTTCATCAAGCTCCTTGGAGTCAATATAGGAATCATGTATTAAAAATGGGTTATTCTGGAAATAGAGTAAAATATGGCTTGTGAGTAGAGAAAGAATAAATTGCAAGAGCTTCAAATTATCCAGGAGGTGATAATGAAGGCCTATGCTAAGGTGGTGGCAGTAGAAATAGAAGGGACAGATTCATGGCATATTGTGAAGAATCAACAGGAACTTTTAACTAATTGGATATGAGAGAGAAAAGAGTAAAAAATAGCCTAAATGATTTTGAACATGGAAAAATAGGTGAATAGTAATGTCGATAATTAGCAAAGTCATAAGAATGATGCTTACAAGTAGAAAAGATATTATACATCTTATTTTTCACTTTCCTCATTCTATAGTTAAGGAAACTGAGATAGAGCAACGAGGAATGAGTTGCCTAGGAACACACAGCTAGAAAATAGAATCTCCAGCATGTGAACACCCATCATCAGACTCCCAATCAAGTCTTCCTTCCACTTTACTAGGCTTCTAGAGAAAGAGAATATTTGTCTTGGTTTGGTGTGAGGCTGACCATGGGGTTCTTTCTTCTTCCTCTTATGTTGGAGTTTTCTTTTACAACATGATTAACATGGACATTTGTTTTGTATGACTTCACATGTATAATTAATATCAAATTGTTTGCCTTCTCAATGGGTAGAGGAGGGCAAAGGAGCAGAAGGGAAGGACAGAATATGGAACCAAAAATTAACTATATGTTAATTGGCAATAGTTAAATGACTATATGTTATGCCAAGCAAAGGCAGCTTTCAAAGTTCAGAATACCAGCATAGCAGGCCTCTATTTTGTTCAGTGACAAATTAAGAACAGAGAGAATAAAAATATAGCATTCAACAAATATAATTCAATAATTTCCATTTCTCATGTACTACAATGTGCCACAATGCCAGTAGTACATTCATTTAGTCAATCACAAAGTCCCTCTTCTCAAATGGAGATTAGTTACCAATCATAAACAAAGTATCTTCTTTTGGTCAGTCACAGAGCACAAAAATGTCAAAAGTTTCCTACCCCTGGATCACAACTGAATTACAATTATCATCAGTTATAGCCAAGCACCTTCTCAAAGGGGCAGTGGAGAGCACAGAGGTAATCTACCCCTGAGCTACAACAAGGCGAAGATATCATCACATCATTTAGTACTCAGAGAGAGGTCTTTTCTTCCTCTAGACCTGAGGCAAGTTTTTAGCAATCTCTGTTCCTGGGGAGACAAAGCTTAACAAGGCCACAAGATACATTGCCAGTGTCCTCATTAATACATTCTTTGCCTGCAGAACAGTATTAGGAAAACATCAGGAAGATCCTCTTCAGGATTTCTGTAAACATACAACAATGGTGTATGTTTCTTCAGGGCTTCTGAACCAACAGCAAGGTTCTAGGACCTCTGCAACAACAGCACTGTTCTTCACCAGCGGACAAATCTGGCAAAACAACATCAAAACAGATAGACAAAATACTGCCATGATGGTCATGCCTCCTCAGTTCTCAGCACCTCTGGATGGCAGCTCTCAAAAGTCCTGGGCAGCTCAAACTGGCCCTCAGCAATCTTCTCCCTCTCTCTGCCTCCATGATGCTGCTTCCAAAAGTTCTTCTGCCTCTCCTCTCTCTGCTTGTGCCTCTCTAAAATCCATGGCACCAGCTCCTCCCATTTCTGCTCTCTCTTTTCATGTCAACATGTCCACCCCACAAGTGGGATTCACAAGCTCTGGATTTCATCACTCAACCTGAAAACCAAGCCAATACAGGGGGATCTTTAAATTCCATTACTATTGAGGGGCGGCCAGGTAGCCCAGCGAGGAAGAGCACCAGCTCCAGTGTCAGGATGACCTGGAGATCGAATCCTGGGCTCAGACACTTAGCACCCACCCAGAAACACTTGGCCATGTAACCTTGAACAAGTTACTTAAGCCCAATTCCGTAGGGGCAGGAAGGTGGCTCAGTGAGTAAGAGCACCGGCTCCAGTGTCGGGATGACACGGGGATCAAATCTGGGCTCAAATACTAAGTACCACTCCCAGAAATAACTGGCCGTGTAACCTTGAGCAAGTTACTTAACCCCAATTGCTTTTTAAAAAATCCATTATTATTACATTACCATTACTCTATAGCAAGTAGAAAATCACTGATGGTCTTTGAGAGAACAATTTCAGCAGAGCAGTGTTGATAGAAAATAGATCATATGGAATTAAGAGGAGGGTTAGTTATGAAAAAGTAGAAACATCAATACTGGCCTTTTGTCTTCCCAAGAAACTTATTAGTAAAGGGGACAATAGTAAAGAAAGACAAAATAGTAGTTTGTTCAGGTGTAGAGTAAAAAAAAAAAATCAGCATGCTTATATAAGAGGAATCTGGAAGCCTCACACTGGAGTCTCATGGTAATAGGTATACCAATTCATGGTCTAATTCCAAATTCCATTTTGTTCTGCAGAATTGATGTGATAAAAGAAGATATGGAATAATGGAACTCTCAGACATGAGGTTGAGAAAGAAAACAACTGATAATGGTGAATGAGGCCATATTCATGTGGTCAGTGTTAGTTTTCCCATTTTTTAGTACGGTCCAGTTCAATTCAACAAACATTTATTAAGCAACTACTATGTACCAGGCCCTATGCTAAGAGCTGGGGTTACAAATAATAAAAAAGAAAGGCAGTCCCGCCCCTCCCAAACCTTTAAATTTCAAGGGGGAAACAAAAGACAAAAGGAGACAGGAAAGGTAGATAAGGAGAGGACAGAAACCAGAGGGTATTCAGCATAAGGATATCTTGTTCCATGAAGTTGAGACCAGGCAGGAAAGTAAATACAAAATGGAATGAGACGATAGTCCTATTTCCAAGTTCTGGGAAGTTTTTGGTTGCCGCGTACCCCCAACTCTCCAAGCAGAGGAAAGAGGAGGCTAAGGGAGATTAAGGCTTTAATAAGCACCATGAGGGTGAGATTAAAAATTATCAGTTTGTCCTGGGACAAACACATTGTTCAATGGAGTTGAAACCAAACAGACACAAAATGGAGTGAAATAGGTTTTATGTATACACTTTAGATAATACTTTCCCATACATGTAAAAGTTTGTTTTGGAAAATGTTTAACAAGCAAGGGGGGGAGAAATAAAGTCATGAATAAAATATTTTATGTTTAATCTGTATTACTAGCATTTTCTTCATCACTTCCTTAAACCTGGACAATCAACAAAGTAAGAAATCAACCCCTGATTTATAGCATTCACCAATTTTTGAGGTGTAAATGCTCATGATGAAAATTTAACCACCAGTTCTCATAAGCCATTATAAACTGGCAACAAGGCATCACAGGATGTGTCCATTTCTGATTTGATAGTGATAAATAGATAATTCTGTGAAAAACAAAACACTGAAAAGTAGCACAAAAGAGACAAAGATGCCCAATGTGACCTATTTTTATGTATTTAATTTATACATGACTGACATGAGGACTTTATGATTAAAAGCTCAGAAACCCTGATACCTATAACTATATGGTGAGAATGGAATGATTTTATGTTCCCTCTTTGTGGCTAGGCTAATTGAAATGTGAATTTTAGCTTCTCACCATGTTATAGAGGTGAATCATTTCACACGAGACTGCTTTAGAAAAATATGGTTCTTCAAGACTAAACCTCTGAATAGGTGTGAATAGAGTTCTTAGATGAAAGACCTCGGAGTCTGAAATTCCATCTGCTGCTTGGAAGAGATTATTGGAAGAAAAACTTTGCTGTTCAATAGAGATAATTAGAGGGAAAACTTTGCTGCTTGGAGATGTTAGTTATAGGAAAAAGATTGAATGCTTAGAAGAAAAGCAGCAAGAGGAAGAATCGGGAAAATTCTGTTTCTTTTTCTTTTTTCATTGATCTCTGCTCCATGAGAGAAGGAAAACCATCAGAGCCAATTCAAAATAACATATCCGAAAGAGCTGTAGATCCCACATTTGAGGGAGCATTTTTTTGCTAACAGCCATATGATTTCTCAGAGCCCAACTAAGGAAAGAGATCTGGAAAGACAGCTAATTCCAGGCTTAGGATCTGTTTTACTAAAACCATTTAACCTTGGCAGCCGAGAATAGGAGTAGCCTGAGTGAAGAAAAAAGAACAAAAATGACTCTACCCATCAGGAGAATGGAGAGTCCTAGACAATGAACTGGTGACTCAGTAATGACTTGTGGTAGATACTGTCCCTGAGGGAGACCAAAGACATCAAGTCCCATGGTACAGAGATGGATTCAGGTGTCCCCTACTCATGTGCCTTTCTGGTATGGTTCTAAAAGTAGGTACCTGGAACTATACTCTGCATTAGAGTTTATGTGTCTAAGGTTTATAGTTGAAAGATTACACTGTGATATGAGGTAGCTAGATGGTACAATGGAAAGAATACTTGGCCTAGAATCTGGAAGTCCTGAGTTGCTTCGGACAAGATATTGATTAATTGATTATTTGCTTTTTGGAGGGGGTAAGGTAGGGCAATTGGGGTTGTGACTTGCTCAAGGTCATATAGCTAGTTTTTGTGTTAAGTGCTTTGGCTGGATTTGAACTCGACTCCAGAGCTGGTGGTCTATTCACTGTGACACCTAGGTGCCCCCGATAAGTTATTTAACCCACGGCTTCCTCAGTTTCTTAAAATTTAAAATGAGGATAATAATATACCTACTTCTCAGGGTTGTTGTGAGGACCGAATGAGATGAGGTTTGTAAAGCACTTAAGATAAAGCCTGGCATATTGTAAATATATAATAAATGCTTTTTTTCCTGCCTTTCTTGCTGTTTCTTTTAGTAAGTAAATTTTTCTGGGTAAGAGTGAATGGTGTCATATTGGTTTATTTATTAAATCGGAAGCACAGAGTAGGGGCTCAGAAGTCAGGGTTGTTTGCATTAGAGGGATAGCTCCACCACATCATGGTTATCACTAGGACCCTAAGAGTCAATTGTAGCAGCAAAGTCAGACACCACTGGGTATCTCCACCATACCAGAATTACTGCAGGTGCATTGAAAACACCAAGAGAGAGAAAATGGCTACACATAAAATATGGCACATGCAGCTGAGTGAATATTAGTGTCAGTTCTGTCTAGCCAATCTGTATGTAGAGTCAACTTAGGTCTACAAGACAATTCTACAGTGCCAATGTGCATCCACTCTTGTGAGTGATTTCTATCAACTCTTGTGCCAAATATACCCATTGCCTGATTCCTTAGCAAGTAGCATGGATGCTTCTGATTGTATCCAGTGTGTGCACGGAGATTTATTCTAAACAAGTGCACTTACTCATTCCTCCTGCAGCTAAGGAATCTTGGGAAAAAGTGGAGAGTGAGACGTCAACCCAGAAGGTGGGGATTAAGAACTGCTGAAATGTTTACCTCTGGTGTTTCTTCTGCTAGCATTACCAGACATTGGCTAATTATATTGTTTTGCTTTGAATATTTGATGGGTTTCAGCTGATTGTTCTTGACAACTTTCATTTTTTGTACCACCTGCATTTCTGAAAGTATCCATCTCCTCATTACTACCCTGAATATGGTTTTTAACAAAGTCTAAAACAACCAAAAAAGCAATTTAGTAACCATTGACTATTTCTTACAGCATATAAAATATTCCATATCCATAGTCTTTCTGCCCATCTCTGTTCCTGTGAAGAAGATACATTTTCTCGAATTTTCTTTAAAATAAACTTGGTCATTATAATGATGAAGAGATTTGTGGATTTTTTAAAATTTTAATTTATTCTTCCTATCTACAATTTTATAGTCATGTATTGTTTTCAGGGTTATTTTTTTTATTTTATAAAATTAGGACCAGACATAGTTATACCTTTTCAACCCCATCAAAATCTCCAAAAATAGAATACACACACACGCACACACATATGCACACACATACACACACATTTATACATGTATATAGATATTATATATTTACATGTACATATGATTTATAGATATAATGTATAAATACATGTTTATATATGTAGATAAATGATGCATCAATAGAAAGAACTGTATTTGGAATCAGAAAGATTTCAATTTGAATCTGTCTCAGAGAATGCATGGCATATAATTCACAGCCTGAGATTCGTCATCTGTAAAACTGTGATGAATAGCCCCAATCTCATGGGGTTATGAGGATTAAATGAGATAATAGGCATAATGTCTTTTGCAAATCCTGAAATGCTATATAAATATAGTTAGTATTATTATTATCAATACAACAAACTAGATAAATAAGGATCATAAATGACAACAACCCAGTGTTTCATAAACCTATGAATGTGAGTTACTTATCAATTCTTTCTTTGACAAAAATTTCTGGAAAGTGATTTTGCATAAATTAGACTTAGAATAATACGCTCTGCCTTATATCAAAATAAGCTCAAAATTTATATGAAACAAAAAGAACCTAGGTTATATACCACTTTGAAAATTGAGAGACAGAAAAACAACTTTCTTAGCTATTTCAATATATAATATTTATTATATTAAGTTGAATAGTTTTACAGGAACAAAATCAGTGCAACTAAGACAAAAAAGGAAGCAATCAATTGGAGGAAAATCATTGTATCAAACTCCTCTGATAAGACTAAAAGTATTTCCTGATGGATAAATGGCCTATATGAACAAATTGGCTTCAAAGGAATTGCAGAATACTCAAAATCACATGAAAGGGTTTTCAAAATAATTGATAATAAAATAAATGTAAATCTAATCAAGAGATTTCAGCAGCAGATTGGCAAAAGATGGGAATAATTAAAATTTAGGAAATTTAGGTACACTAACACACTGTTGGTGGAACTTTGAATTGATTCAACAATTCTGGAAACCAATTTGAAATTATGCCAAAGAAGTAGTTAAAATATCAGAAAACCAAGTGCCAAGCATTTACCCCATGGAAGTCAATGACAAAAAAAAAATCCCAAAAATACTTATAACAATACTTTTTCTACTGTCAAAACCCTGGAAACAAAATAATTGCCCATTAATTTTGGAATGTTGTAATAAATTGTGATATTAGGAATGTATGTAACATTACTGCATTGTAAGAAATTATAAATATGATGAAGACAAAGAAACGCATGAAGGATGCAAGCACTTATGCAAAATGAATAAGTAGGACCAGAAAAAAATGATATATACAATAACAACCATGTGAATAGAAAGAATATCAACAAAATAATTGAAAATGATTGCGATGAAATGAGAATGATGAAGCCTACTCTCAAAGGAGAGATATTAGAAAGTACTCCCTCCCTTCTTCGAATTACATAGTATATCATACTTCCTAGCTATGCTGTTCAGTTTGGAAACAAAACAAAACAAAACAAAACATTTTTCCCCTTCTTTGTTTTAACTATACATGATTCAGCTTAAATAATGCTTCATCTATGAAGCACTCCTCATCACCTATAAATGTGTCATGATCCCTCTCCATTGAACTCACACATTACTTTATACCTTTCTTGTACCAACTATATCTTTTTTTAAGCAATAGGGGTTAAATAACTTGCTCAAGGTTACAAGGCCAGTTATTTCTGGGTGTGGTGCTAAGTATCTAAGCCTAGATTCGAACCCCGTCATCCAAAAACTGGGGTTAGTGCTGTTACTTGCTGAGCCACCTGGCCGCCCCTAAGCAATTGGGCTTAAGTAACTTGCTCAAGGTTACATGGCCAGGTGTTTCTGGGTGGGTGCTAAGCGTCTGAGCTCGGATTCCATTCCTGGTCATCCCGACACTGGAGCCGGTGCTCTTACTCGCTATGCTACCTGGCCGTCCCCGTATCACCTATATCTTAACTACTGCTGTCTTTATTTCCCTATCTCTCTTATTCTCCTGCCAGATTTTAGAGTTTTTGTGGGCAGGACTTAGATCTTATTCATCAGAGCATTCCCAACAGCACTGAATACTGAATAACAGACACCCATTAAATATTTGTTGAATTGAAGCTCTAGTTAAGACTGATGTAATGATTAAAACACACACACACACACACACACACACACACACAAAAGCAGCCTGGTTTGGTGGAAAGACTTGGATTTTGAGTCGGGAAAGATCTGTGTTTAAATCTCTTCTCTGATCCTGGTAAGTAATGAAATTATGAGAAGTCAATTACTCTTCCAGTTATCTCATTGATAAAATAATTTGGGGCAAGTGGTAATGACCTAATCTGCCAGTTATAAAGAGCAAATGAGAGCAATCAATCAATAAATAGTTTCTCAATGAACATTTATTAGGCACATACCATGTGACAGGTATTAGGCATAAAAAAAGGCGAGACACCATTATATATAATGCACTTTGTGCATCTAAAATTGAAATATCCAGTCATTAATCTGTTTTAGGTTTATATGGATTGTACATGACTATTAAATTCTGTTTTTTCTCATGGATGAAAAGGTCTATAAAAGTCTTTAAATAAAAGGAAGGATGAAGAAACAGTTCCTGTTTCTCCCCCATTTTGCAGTTGGTATTATCTTATGTTAAATTAATCTTTTTCCAAATTTTTTATAAAAAAGTGGAGCTACCCACACTCTTTACTACCATTTAATCTATGTAGATTACATGCTGTTTCAGTTGGTAGTTGCCACACTTAGAGGATTTAATGCCCAGGGGAGTATAGAGCATTCTATTCTTTTGTCAGGCTTGTCAAATCCCCTTTAGCTTCCCTTCAGGTAGAAACTTAGCATAAAGTCCCCCAAAATAGGGACATAAATTTCATATACAATTCATTAGAATGAATTATTCCTATGCAATCCTGTATTCCTTCTATCTTTTATTTCCAATGTCTCTTAAGAACTTATGTCTATTAGTAAAGATTTGGCAAACCAATGTAAAGAACACTGCAGAGGCTAGAAAATCCTTTTGAATTTTTTTAAATGACTAAACTTGCCTAACAAGCAGAAAATTGGTAAAATTCACAAACATAGCAATGACTACCATCTTAAATGTGTCCATTCAGTGAAATGTGTTTCTTGTCTTTTGAGTATGAGGTTATATGACAAATGAATAATTGTAATTCTGGTTTCCTGACACATTCCAGTCAATGACTTTGTCAGTCTACAATTATTGTTCCTACACAGAGTCAAAATGCAAGGGGACACATTTCTCTTGTTATTGAACCTCCAGAGGCAGAACAGGAGGATGCAGATGCACCAGAAAGAAAAGAATGATTAACACACTTCCCTAGCTCAAGGTATGGGGTTACCTCAAATTTTTCATCTTTCTGACATGTTTCACATAACTAAAGTCTTTTCTTCCCCACTTAAGTTCCTATTTATACCTAAGCTATAGTCAGATTGTTCTGGACAAATATTTTTGGTTGACTTCAGCATTGTTGTTTATATTTTTTTGTCTTTATATTTCCCTAATAGCCCTCTGTCTATTTCTGCCTAAGATTTAGGAAAATCAAAATGTGACAGGAAAAAACAGCACTCCACGAAAAACTCCCTCAACTATTTCTGATGTCACTTTAATTAGACTTCAAGGACATAGAGAAAGAAAGAAAGAAGGATGACTTGGGAAATATATTTCCTTTTAAGTGCAGTTGTCATTAAAAACATATAAGTCTGTGGCTGAAAAAATATTTGCTTTACAGTAATCAAAGTTTGCTTCTCATAAGTGACAGTGAACTGGGAGTGTTATTCTCCCATTTGATGTTTCTTTTATAATTTGTTAATAATAGAGCTGCACATTCAGAAAAGCAAAAGCTTATGGGCTGAGCCATCGATTTTCTGTGAATTAGAGAACATCCATTAGTTTTAAATAACATTAAGTGACAATGAAATTAAAAGAAAAAAATTGATGAAGGGCTAAGCATATGCTCTCATTATGTCTAACTTTTTTTAAAGTACCATTTTAATTTATTTTAAAAAACTGGAGATAAACGTATTTTGTAGTGGGCAACAGTTGCATTTAATAATACCCATGACCCCACTCAAAAGAACCAAATCCCTTACTCATGTTGTTGCATGATAGTCACACATTCATGCCTTAAATTTTGTTCCATGAGTTTTCGATTCCTAGGAATTAGCTGCTCTTAACCTTCAGCTTTCCCATAGGGCACGTACCCTCAGCTCCCAATTGCCACATATTTTTAATGTGCCCTTATTCAAGGCACACTAGGGTGGATTTTTATCTTGAAACAGGGTTAAGGCTCCTAGGATCACAGACTCAGCTGTACTTTTCTACCTTGTGGGAATTAGCCTCAAGGGGAAGAACAGCTATGTCAGAACTTTATAACCTATATTCTGAGGTGAATAAAAGCCTCCCCTCTGAGGGAGGATTTTTGAAACACTTGACATTTGGGGTAGTGATTCCTGGTTGTGTAGTAGCAGGAACTTAGATGTTTTTAATTATAAGGAATCAGAGGTTGTAACTTAAAAATATCTACTACTAATTTGGAACCATTGCAGTAAGGGTAGAAGACACCCAACACATAGACCAGAATTTCCCTAAAAGATTGTTGAGACTTAATTTGTCCAAACACTGAAGTTTGGATGATCACTGTGGCTTCCTATTCATAAAAGTAATCCTAACACATTAGCATCTTATGCTTCTCAGACTTGACAGACTTCCCACTGACCTATAGTCAAAATTCCCTTCTGATTAGATGAGGTCATCTGACAAATGGGAAGATGAAAGGGTTTGTGCCCAACTGAGTCAATGTTTTTTTTTTAATATTTTTTTCCAATGCTATTGTTGAGCAAACATCTTCTGTTAAATGATCTATGATCTATGAGTTTCTCATTGCATTCCAATCCCAAATCTGGACCATTGGTCTGGCTTGAGTCAAGCCTGTCCCAGAACATTTAGCATAGCTTTCAGGGCTGATGACTCCATGCCTGATCTTCTGATTAAACTAGGGAAAGAAAGGTGCAGAAGGAGGGGAGATATAGGGGACTGATGAAGAAGCCTCATGCCCTTTTACATACAATAAATCCTCTCAATGAGACAATGTGCAGGCCCCCTTTGATATGGTAGCATTAGTGCAATAGGTATAAAATGAGGTTAACAGGGGGAATAAAAATAGTACCAGGTCAGTGTTCCCTCATTGCTACTGATAGCCCTGCCAAAAATGAATCACCAACAACAGAAAGATTGATTAAAACCTACTGAGACGAGTGCTAAAAGGCAAGTGAAAGGGAGGAGGAATGAGTATGGCAACTGAGAACCCACAGCGGTTGTTGAGGAGAGATGGCTTGTCTTATTTCTTCAAACTGGGATGGGTGAGGACGACTCCTTTTACAGGGAGGTTAGAGGGCCAGCAGGCTTTTACTGTCAAGGAACTTTGGAGTTTGCCTGACAAACTTAAACAACAATAGCTTAAGGATTAGAACTATTATTCTAATAGTTGGTGAATTAGTGTCAGATATTTCCAGGAAGACTTGCTTTTGCATTTATGAAAAAAAAAAAAAACAACAATTTAATCAGGTAAATGCTCTTGATGGGACAAGCTTTTGTTCCTTTTCAGGTGATTAAGATGAGGAGATACAAAGGGTTTGCCGAACTACTTCTAGTCTGCTGCACCACATTCAACTCAGCCTATTACTGCCAATCTTGAAAACAATAGGGTTTCCCTTTTGAGAAGAGCCCTACCTGAGTGACATGAAACTTTAGCCATAAGCCTTCCCTACTATGCCACTACAGAAGCAAATAGAAAAAGGTGATTGTATGGCAGCTTCTAGGCTGGTCATTTTTGGTAGGACCAGTAGCCTAAACAATCACTCTAGACCTCTGTTTTATGTCTGATCCAGTCCACTGTTTCAGACTCAGGAAAAGCTTAAAGTTGACGAAACCAAGGCATGTAGTTAACACCAAACAATATTGAGTTTCAAGAGGGATAAATGCTCTTTTCTTCTTGGTGATGAAGATAAAGAAGACTAGGTTACTTTGCTATATAATAATCCTATATGGCTGGTCAGGGAGATAGATAGCACTTAGTGGTTTACATTGAAGTACGGGGAGCTAAACCCAAAGTCAATCTTCTGATGACTCTAGTTATTTCAGACTTCTTCAGTGTGGCAGCCTAGGATGGCCCAGCCTATGAAATAGGCAGTAGAACAGTCCTAGAAGAATGAGGAGTGATGAAGGCCACAGCAGAGTGTGCAACCACACACAATCTAGCAGAATAGGCAGGAATGCAGTTCCAAACATCATGTAGAGTGTTACAGCTTCTAACAGCAAAACAACACCATCAATGCAGATCCTAAACAGAGTGGGCAGCAACACTAAAGTCCATGGGCAGATCATTATGGACTGTGGTACTGATGTAACCCATTGCTCATTGTAAATTGGAAATGATAAGGCTCGTCTAGATCGCTGTTAATGATCTCCAAATTCTGCTTTGGTTATAGCCTAAACCCCAAGAGCCATATAACCTTATTCCAAGGAATGTGGGATCAACCAAGTGATGGATCGCATATCACTCTTTCCCCATAGCCAGTTATCGGCTTTGTCTCTAATACAACCAATTACTCTTCTCCAGCATTCCCATACCCCACCAACTTCTGCTTGGCAAGTCCTCAACTAACTTTTTGCTAGCCTGCTCTCAGCCTCTAAGTGTATTTATAAATTAAATTCATTAAGTCCTCCCTCATCCAATATATCAAAGTCCTGTCACCCAGATCATGTCATAGTTGTTGAAATCGCACTTCAGGGAACTTTCTGTGGTCAGTAACTAGAGGCCTAATTTCCTAAGTCAGATTGTCCTACAAAAGTATCCAACATCAGAGGAGCCATGGGTGTAAGAAATAAGCGCTTCTATCAAAAGGAGGCAGGTTCTACAATGCAATGATTTCTTATATCTAGCTTCCAAAGATATTTACCCAATAAGGATTAACAGCTTTTAGGAATTAAAGAAATTGACTCACTCCAGTCTTTCCTTATTCCTTCACCTACAGGGAGTCACTGGGACCTCTAGGTTCTTACTCCCTCAGAGAGCTTCCTTCATATAGCTCAAGGAAATGTCTGAGATGTCCCTCAAGTGGAATTTCTCTTTTTTGCTAACATAATTTAAATAGTTGCTTCAAAAGAAGGGTTTAGGTGAACAAGGAATGAATTATTGTTAGAGATTGCCTTGTTTTCCATTGATGCAGAGGTTCTAAAACTATTTACTTAGAAGAAAGGGAATCTGCTAGTTAAGTTAGTGGCAATCCTAAATTCCTTCATAAGGGTAAGGGACTTATTGAACTCCCAGAGATGGCAGTAATCTTTTATCCAAGGCCCCTAGAGGGACAAAAATTTGGTATAATCACCCTAGAAAGGCTCTCAGAGATAAGATTCTTCTCCCTGGTGAACCAGGGAGCACTGAATAATGGGGGATGAATGTCAGTATAGACTCAGGTACTAGGAGAAGTTGCATGTAAGAGGGTTATAAAGTCATAGCTACCTTACTACAGATGAACCTGACCTATGATGACAATCAGTGACTATGTCATAATCCCCATCCCCCAAACCATGGCTTTGATTTTCCTTCTGTCATTCTGCTTATTGTTGTTACTATACACTGGGAGATGGATTGAGAACTGCCCCAAGAATCACCTCACGCCCAAACACCCA
Organism: Petaurus breviceps papuanus; assembly: GCF_028583685.1. Lineage (NCBI taxonomy): Eukaryota > Metazoa > Chordata > Mammalia > Diprotodontia > Petauridae > Petaurus > Petaurus breviceps. Next base: position 27,660,240 of record NW_027185791.1, read on the forward strand.
CAAACATTCACATTCCAAGTTATTAAGATGCAGGCCAAGGTTATTTCAGGAAGTTGTGGGGAAGGGAAAGTTATTGGTGGGAGTACTTCTGTTGGGGCATTCTGTCTTTGTATACATGTGTGTGTGTCCTCCAGTACTCCTGACACCGGTCTTCTCTCGTCCTCTAAGTCAGGGCTGTCCAACATTTGTGATTAATATTTTAATTCCATTAAATGGTAAAAGATTTTCTAAATGAGAAGACCTTTAACATCTTGCCACAAAGGGACATAATGTGGGAGAAACAACATTGACTTTGTACCAATGGCAGTAAGGCTGGAAGGTATCTTCCACAGAAACCATTTTTTGTTTTTTGTTTTTGACTTGTTTTTTTCGCAAAATGGCCATCAAATTATCCTTGAGACTTCATTGGTCTAGGGAACCCTATTGTTGAGTATTCTAGTTTCATCAAATATTCTATGGTGTGAAAGTGCCTCATTTGTTTTCAGTGCTGAGCCTGAGCCATTGCATTTCCTGAGTCAGACTTGACCCACAACAGGAGTCAAGTGAAATATGGTTGTTCAGGCTACAGAAGGTAGAGGACTTACAATGAAATAAACTCACCGCTGCTGATGGAGGTGCTAGGTGACACCTATTCCCACATACCTATAATAAATCATGTTTCATCCTATAAACATAAGTCTCTTTTTTATAGTCATTTCCTAAACTCTGTGATTTGAACCAGAGCACTAATCAGCTTGTCTTGTCAGTATGATAGATGATTATGCTGCACAGGAATTTAATCAGCTTCTCAAAGTCATTCATATACTTGTTCATTCATTTATTATTCATCATTCAACAAATATGGATTGAGCAGTACCTATGGTATTCATGAACTTAGTTCTGTGGAGATCACTCAGTTTAAGACAACACTTCTGGCTATCCTCAAGGAGTTTACAGTCTAGTCGGGCAGGTAGTAATCATACTCAGAGTTTATTATTATATTTGATAGTTAAGTACCTTATTCATCATTGAAAAGCCTAAATTTCTATCAGATATTTTATTTTAATACTCAAAATTCATATTTATATAATAGTTTGATTTCTGGAAGAACTATTTTTCTAGCTACCTAACTTGTGCTGGAGGAGATGAAGTTGGAGAGCTTTGAGAGAATGGACCTCAAAGTTTCAGAAAAAGAGGAAGATATTAAGGTCATTAAAAAACTGTATTTAATTACCCCCTGGAAATGGGGAGGAGAAAGGCAGTTAAGAGAGCAGCAACAACTACTGATATATTTGTCTTCCTTTCTTCTATGAATGTTTTATGATAAGTGGCTGCACATTCAGTTAAGGTGTTCTTGATGAGGGTATTGCTAGGGAAAAGGGAGATTTTTTTAAACGATATTCCAGGATAAACTACATCTCTAACATCTCACAACTCAGGAGAAAGATGCAGAGAATACAATATCCCATTGATTATAATTTGTTGACCATAAAAAATTATTGATTCAGTAAAGCAAAATGCTTTAAAGTCTTTTCCCACCATAATATAGGTCCCACCATACATCAGCATTATTGAAGATTCTTTGAACTATATAACAGAGATAAGCTTATTTGAGGACCCTGTGATGAATATCAGGCAAAATATTAAAGAAAGAGCTTCACCTAACCTTTCACTTTGAAAAAAAAAAAACAAGAGAATAAATTTCTCCTACAAATTATAATGTGCTATTGTATGGATAGAACTCATTCCTCTCTCTCTCCCCCTCTCTCTTTGTATATGTGTAAATGTGTTTATGCTTATGTGTATGTATATTTATAGATACACATATACTTATATTATGTATATACATGTGGGCAGTGTATATATGTATGTGTGAATGTATGCATACACACTATGCTACATGTATGTACTGTATATGTGTATACACATATAAGTTTGTGTTGTATAAATATGTGGGGGGGTATATAAATACAAACACACACACATATATCTTGAGTAGATGTTACAAATGGACCATGATGCAGCAATTGGGCCCAGAATTAAATGGGGAAAGAAGAAAGAGTTGGATTGCTTTTGGGAAATTTCAGGCTTCTTTCAATGACCTCTCAAACTTCTCCCAGGAACAAGACCTGTCTATTAATGCAAATAATCTATCAAAAATAGATCCTTAAAGTGCAATAAAGAGGCACATACTTTTAAGAATAAGTACTTTAAAGGATTTTATATGGGAAATGCAGGATGGAAAAGTAATTGATGTCATATAGCAAATTCAACAGACAACCCCTGGAAAGGCCATGTGCCCATGTTATACTTATGACATCAAGAGAAATCAATGAAGGCTAGCAATAGGTTGACTGGACCACTGTAGTAAACTTGGGGAAAATGAGTAAAACTCAAAAAGAATAGGAATATATTAATGGATTGTTGTTGGAATGACTAGAAAAAAAATCACTTAGCAAGGATGAAAGTCTCATTTGAGAATTTTAGGAACTAAACACTAGTTTCTTTGAGTGCTTGATATAAAAGACTTTATTCCTTTCTAAAAAAAATCATTGTAGCTCTAGGGCCTATTAACATTCCCTGCTCTAAGAGTCTCAAATATGGTTATATGGTAAACTCATCCCTTCCCCCCTCCCCAAGTCTCTGAATACTCCATACTGTCCAACTCTATTCTCCACCAAACCTCAAGCTTCATAAGGACACTAGCAAACTGCAACATGTCACAAAGAAGCTTAACATGGAATTTCAGGTGACTGGAGACCATAGGGGAAGAAATTAAGGATATTTATGCTAGAAAAGAGAAGAATCTGAAGAGACATGATGTGCAACTCAAATGAACTGAAGAGTGATTAAAGTTTGCCTATTTAAAGTCAAAGAAAAAAATATGAGGTAAAGGTTAGCCTAAGGAGGATAAATTTTAGCTAAATGGAAATATTGCCCCAAAATTTAAGCATCCTAAAGTGGAATAGATTAACTTCAGAAATAGTTGGGTCCCAATTACTGTCAGTTTCCACTTACAAGCTGTCAAATATTCTAAAGACAGTTTCCAGGACAGACATGTACTGGAGTAAATAACTTATGAGGCGCTTTTCAATTGTTATTCTGTAATTCTGCTGGTTTTATTTTGTTTCATTAGACCTGTAATTTCAATATAATAGGGAGGACCTGGTAAGGATTTTCACTTACCAATGCATTTCAGTATATTCTTTACAACTTGGAGTCTTCCAGACTTTCCTAGGGGCATGGAAGGGTTAAATGACTTGCATAGGGTAACACAGCCAGTATATGTCAAAAGTAAGACTTTAACCTAGGTATTCCTGTCTTTAAGGTCATTTCTCCCTTCCTCTTTCCCTCTCTCTTTCTTTTCTGTCCTCTTTCCCTTCTCCCTTTGTCTGTCAGTTTGTCTATCAGTCTTTTTCTCTCTGTATCTCTATCTCTGCCTCGGTCTCTGTCTCTCTGTCTGGCTATGTGTCTCTCTCTATCTCTCTGTCCATGTCCCTCTCTTTCTCTGTCTCTGTCTCTGTTTCTATCTGTCTCTCTCTCTCTCTGTCTCTCTCTCTGCCTCTCTGTCTCTCTCTGTCTCTCTGTCTCTATCTCTGTCTCTGTCTGTCTCTGTCTCTGTCTGTCTCTGTCTCTGTCTGTCTCTCTCTCTCTGTCTCTCTTTCTGTCTCTCTCCTCTCTGTGTACCTATCTTTCTGACTCTCTGTGTCTGTCTTTGTCTCTCTCATTCTGATATAGGTAGTCTTTTTTATTAATCACCCTCTAAATAAGTACACACCAAACAGATTGGGATTTAGTTTAAATACAAGTAAAAGAAGTTCTTAGTGAAATGCCTTCTGGAGACAAAGATGTGATAAAAATTGGAAAGCCACATAAATTTTTATAGTAAATGTCATTCCTAAAAAATGATTTATGATAAGTTTTGCTCAGGACAGACACAGTAGTTAAGATTTTAGATCTTTTCCTATACATAAGTTAATTCTCTGCACGTGGATGATTATATTTTAGTTTTGTCTGAATTAGGGAGTTTTAGAATTGTTCTCTTTCTTTTCCCTTATCTCACTTTGTTCCAGTAGGATCATATTCTTCTTCCTTCCTTCCTTCCTTCCTTCCTTCCTTCCTTCCTTCCTTCCTTCCTTCCTTCCTTCCTTCCTTCCTTTTTTATTTCTTTCTTTCCTCACTTCCTCTCTCACTCCCTTCCTTCCCCCCTCCCTTTCTTTTTCCTTCCTCTCTTCCTCCCTTCCTTCCTCCCTTCCTTCCTCCTTTTCTTTCTTTCTTTCTTTCTTTCTTTCTTTCTTTCTTTCTTTCTTTCTTTCTTTCTTTCTTTCTTTCTTTCTTTCTTTCTTTCTTTCTTTCTTTCTTTCTTTCTTTCTTGGCACACAAGAATACTTGGCTATCCCATTAAGTTGGCACTCTGTTATTAAATCATACTCAGAGTAGTGTTTGTTTGAATATTTAGAAGATTAAAAATGCCACAATCATTCAGATTACTGAAAAAGCCAATCTGATATAGTACCTAGAAATGTCACAAAAAGTATTTTTTAAAGCAATTGGGGTTAAGTAACTTGCTCAAGATTACACAGCCAGTTATTATTTCTGGGTGTGGTGGTGAGTATCTGAGGCCAGACGCTGGAGCCGGTGCTCTTACTCGCTGAGCCACCTGGCCGCCCCTAGGCAATTGGGGTTAAGTAACTTGCTCAAGGTTACACGGCCAGGTGTTTCTGGGTGGGTGCTAAGTGTCGGAGCCCGGGATTCGATCTCCAGGTGTTCTCAACACTGGAGCCGGTGCTCTTACTCGCTGTGCTACCTGGCCGCCCCATACAAAAAGTATTTTTATGGAAAAAAATGTGGTATTACAGATCTATTACATTCTCTCCAACTTTTCTTCCAATAGGCAAAATCAAGTGTATGGTATTCTAGCTTCCACTTATCTGCTTTCCCAATGGCATTGCCATCCTGAAAATATTCTAGTACCACAAAAGCTAGCAGTCCTCCTTTCTACATAATCACATAATGAAACAGGATAATGAATGGAGATAGAACCAAAGACAATTGAGGCATAAAGTGAACTATCAGGAAAAGAACTTTTTTACTAAGGGAGAGGGGACAGGATATCCAACTAAAGCTAGTCTTCATCCCCCAATACTATACTGGGAACCAGGCTCCCAAATCCCCAAATGTAAGTAATCTGAAGGTGTCCCACCTCTGGAGGATCTATGCTAACAATGGCAAAGACATATGGCTGAATGAAGAAGAAAGGCAAAGGGATAAAAACGTCAAGGGAGAATTGCTGATAAAATTCTAATTCATAAGTAAACAATATATATTCACAAAGGCAAAATAAAGAATGAATAAAAATTCAATTAAAGTGAAGAAAACAATGAATGATTTTTATATTAAGAAGGAAAAAAAAACAAGACTCCCTGATTAAAAAGAGAAATTAAAGAACTCTCCAGAGATCATTGAACAATATCATGAAACTCCAGAGTGATTCAAAAGAGAAATGACACTTTTAAAAGCAAAATTTGGAAACTACATTAGTTTAAAAATCAGAGCTTCACAAATGGAATTTTAAAAGATAAACAATAGCATACAGAAATTGGAAGACAAATTTAAGAATTTCTCCAAAAAAGTAAAGGCTCTGAAAGGGAGAGAAGACAGAGACACAGAATCAGCTTTGGGCCCAAAAATGTGAAAGTGTAAGAAAACGTGATAGAAAGAAACAAAAGGCAACACCTTAAAAATATAAATTCTATACAAGGCAAAAAGACTGACTTTTATGCATAGAGATAAGAAGAAACTTTTAACTCTTTTGATAAAACATGGCAACTCTAAAAACCTAAATACTATGTTCCAGGAAAATTGTCAGGTTCCTCAGCAAATTGTCCTTACCTAGATCTTAGCAGTCTATACTTAATGGGAAAAAAAATGAAACCCTTTCTCAAAAGTTCTAGAATCTCCTTCCTAATCCAATCTCAGGACCTAGCTGTGCTAAACTAATTTTAGCTCTGCTGGGTCTCTTAGAGCAAGGATTATTATTGTTCATCCATTTCAGTTGTGTCTAAGCCTGATTGTGGGTCCATTTGGAGTTTTCCTGGCAGATATATTGGAGTGGTTTGCCATTTCCCTCTCTATCTCATTTTACAGGTGAGGAACTGAGGAAGACAGGGTTAAGTGACTTGCCTAGGGTTAGACAGGTAGTAAGTGTCTAAGGCTAAATTTGAACTCAGGAAGATGAGTCTTCCTGATTCCAGGCCAGGCACTCTCTCCACTGAAGCACCTAGCTGCCTGCAAGGATTGTGCTTTACATTAATTTTATATTCTCAGTGATTTACACAGTGTTCTGCACACAATAGGTGGTTTAATAAATGTTTGCTTAAGAATTAAGTGACTGAATGGAAAAGAGATTCCTCTAGTATGGAGTGGATTCTCCCAAAGTTTTCTTTCAAAGTATTTGATGTAATAACATACGTTTTATGGTTTAAAATTTACGAAGTGCTTTCTTCTCAATTACCCCAAGGTAAATATTGTAAGTATTGCTATTCACATTTTATAAAGCCTAGGCTTAGAGAGATTCTGATTTTCCTATGAATACTTGACTAATAAGAATTTGTTCTGGGACTGAAACCCCATTTTCCTAACACTAGTTCTCAAATTTTATTTGATTTCTGCTCTCATCACTCCCCACCACCTCCTGCCAGGGATACTCCACCATGCTGGTCCAAACACCATAAAGCATCAAGAACTCAGTCCTTTGTAGTCCTAGACCAAACTCAGGTTCCTTGAAAAAGAAAGGTAGTCCATTATTTGGCTGCCAAATATTTCATATTTAAGTTTCAGACCATTCTGTAATGTCCTTTCCATAATCTTTTTCTAGATATAACTTGTTTGTGATGCCATTGGTTTTCTTTGAAAACATAGGATAAATAAAAACAACCCTTTAGAATCTAACTCTCTACAGAGGAAGCCAGTGGTATAGGGGATATAACACTGGGCCTCGAATCAGAAAGACCTGAGTTTAAATCCATCTTCAGACACTTGCTAGGTATGGGACCCTGGGTAAATCATATAACTGCTATTTTCTTCAGTTTCCTCAACTACAAAATGGGGTTAATAAAAGCACCTATCTTCCAAGGTTGATTTGATAATAAAATAAGATATTTGCATAAAAAAAGGTGTTTAGCACAGTACCTGGTACATAATAGGCACTATTTAAATGTTTTTTCCTTATCTCTTCCCCCTCTTCCTCATTACAATCTCACCCAGGCTGGGGGTTGATGGGCTATTTCCATGTCCCATCTCTCTACTGATCAGCACAGGAGTTTTGACCTGTTAATATACACCCTGGGCCAGTACACTATTCTGTAAGCAAATAACCTTCGAAGGTCATCAATTCCTAATACTTAATGTTTTATATGGGTTTCATCAGGGAAGAGGTCACTTACTCATGAATATCAGCTTTGCATCTTTTAATTTCTCTTTGAACCATTGTATTGTGTATTAATTGTCAGAGTATATAACCTTGTGATATGGGTTTTGCCAAGGTTTTAACATAGGGTGGTGTCCTCTATCATTATATATTGACATGCTTTTATGTCTCTTAACTTGCTTACATAGTACTTTAAATTGCATCCAGAATGTTTTACATTTTTTTTCTTGAAAATCCCCAAAATATGCAAGGATGGCCTTAAAGAAGCTTTGGTTTCCATAGCCACTGTAATGCATTGTTATAATTCTGTGTCAGGGTCTATTGATTGTAATGCTGGGATATCTGCTGCCCTCTACTCAATTGTAGACCTGTATTGTGTGAAAGTGATATATGCCTTTTGCTTGGACAGCTCTCTATGTTTTTCTCTGAAGAAAAAAAAAATATTGAGTCAGAATTTTGCTCTAAGGCATGAGAATGATTGATAGGGTGGATAGCCTTCTGTTTGAAATAGTTCATGCCAAAAGTTGGTGAAGAAAAGTGGAAAGGGAGATAAAGGAAGAGAATGGAAATGTACCATATAGAAATTTTAGTCTGTTATCTATTTGTCTTTTGAAATGAATCCAAAGATATTGAAATTAAGAGAACAAAATAAATGTAATTTATCATTAAAACATTCATTGTTTTGTTTGAGCCACTGTGTAAAGTAAAATCCCACCCTCTATAGGAAGTCTTCCCCCAACTCATCTTAATCCTATTGTCTTATATCTATTAATTATTTCATATCTATAGTGCATACAGCTAGTTTGTATACATGTTTTTACATGTTATCTCATCCATTATATTCTAATCTCCTTTTAAGCAAAGATTGTCTTTTGGCGTTTTCTATATCCCCAGGACTCACCACAGTACCTCGTACATAGTAGGCACTTCATAAATGTTTATTATTTGCTTGGTTAATAAATAAACTCTTTTGTTTTCATTTGTTGTAATGAGATTTCCCCCACTCATTATCATAACGTTACCTCTGCTAACCCATGAAAGATTGCCTTCTAATGATAACTATTTTTAAACTCTCACTTCAGTGATAAAAGAACAGGCTTAAATAAAATAGAGTGAAAAGAGAAGCTCAGCAAGACAATCTGTGAATCAATATTTATTAAGTTAATATTGGGTGGCTAGGTGGTGCAATGAATAGAGCACCAGCCCTGGAGTCAGGAGGACACGAGTTCAAATTCGGCCTCAGACGCTTGACACATCTACTATACATGTGACTTTGGGCAATTCACTTGACCCCAATTGACCTCCAAAAGAAAAGATGTATATAAATATATATATATATATATATATATATATATATATATATATATATATATATATATATGTATGTATATGTATATGAATTTGAAAAAATATAGAGTCCTTGCCCTTAAAGAGTTTAAGTACTAATGGGAAAGACAAAACACAAAAGCAATATTAAGGGCAAGGTCTGTGTACATGGACATGATGAAGAAAACTAAAATGAGAACAGGACTTTTGGAAATGAGAGGATAGATATCCTGGGCCATTCATTAAATAGTGGTTTGAGGGCTCATGGCTCCACCCCACAGAGGGTCAGTCAAAGACTTAGCATTTAAAGGCTTGGCAAGCTCTGTTCTAAGATAAGATAGTATAATATATGTGGGTGAAAAGTTATGTGAAGAAGATCCACTAAGTCAAGGATGAGGGTACAGAAGGATAGAGTCCAGAATCCACAGGTTCCCAGAGTGGAAGATACCACCTTCTGTGGGGCACTGGAATTACCTAGGGGGGGGGGGCAGTAGTAGCCTTGGGTTCAACTGGGAGAATAAAATATAGGAATAAAAATTAGGAAAGTGTGGGAACAGAAGGGAAAAGAGAAGAACATTTTGAAAAACTGTTTGTACATGTTTCATGTGGTGTATAAGAGAGTTAAAGTCATAGTGATTACATTATTTTCCAAATAAACACACAACATGCAAGTTATTACCAATCAGAGGTCAAGTCTGCCCACAAGTCTTAACAAGCAAGTGTTGGCAGGTAAGCCTGTCTCACATTTTCTACAAGTCCAGAATGTATCTGTAGGAATTTTGCATGTAAAGATTTGTTCACAATACAATGCTATATGGTTGCATGACTCAATATTGCATCATCAAAATTTCGATGTTAGAAAAAAACAAATTTACAATAAATTTCTAAATATAAGAAGTGTAAATGTTTTAGAAAAATTTTACATTTATAAATGATGCAAATTTCCAAAAAAAAAAAACATTAAAGGGTTAAATAAAATAGACTTCAGGGGAGGGGGGTCAATGAACAACTTTTTTTGAAAGGGATAGTAAGTCAGATAAGTTTGGTCATCTCTGGTCTAGATAGTCTAAGTACTCAGACTGTAAAGGAGGAGTCTAGGTAACAGCACTGGGAACCAGTAACTGTAATTATGATAATAATGATTGTTGTTATATTGTCACTTTCAATTTACAAATTCAAATCTAGACAATAGAGAGATAACATAGCATAAGTAGTCAGACTGCTGAATTCAAATCCAGGAAGGTTCAAGTCCCACCTTTGAAAAGCTGATTTAAAGTTTATTGCTCCAAAGCTAAAGCACTTCCTAAGTTTAAAAGTTGCAGAAATCATGCTAGTCTACATTAGTATGTGTTTCCTCACCTAGATGTTCCCTCTACCAAAAATCCTATCAGTCAAGTAGTAAGCATACTAAGTTGCACATATATTGATACTGAGTTTCAGAGACATTAACTGACCATTGACAGCTAAGTCAGAATTTGAAATCAGGTCCCCCTCATTCTGTCTTTAGTGTTATTTCTACTACTTCAGGTTGGCTTTTCAGGAGTGGACCATGAATGGCCCAAAAGGTATTTGAGTGAGCATTGCCAGCAATGTAGAAATGTAGGATCACAGGGGGCAGAGACAAGATGGCTGAGTAGAAGCACGACCTTCCCATGGCTCAGGCTTCCACCCTCCCCAATCCATGTAAAAAGGGGACTCTAAACAAATTTTGGAGCTGCAGAACCCATAAAATGACACAGAGAAGCTAACCTCCCGCTGAGGACAGCCTGGCAGGCCAGCACAAATCGGCCAGCGCAGTGCTCTGGGAGCCAAGCCCAGCCCCACCCCGAGGCTTTAGCCCCAGGGCGGGCCTGACCAGCCACCAGCCAGAAGGACTCCAGATCAGCAGCAGCTGTGGTCATTTCCAGATTTATCAATACAAAGATGCAAAGGAGAAGGTGAGAGGCTAGTGCAGTCTGGACTTTGGGTCACAGTAAGTGGGAGTGTGTGGCTTTTACCCCTGGGGTGAGAAACCACTGGCACAGCCAGCCAGCGCCACATGGTGCCTTCAGCTCCTGGCCTGCAGAGTGTAAGGGGACCAAGCACCAGTCTGAGGGGTCATCGCTCTTGCTTTAACCTGCTTTTATCTGAATTGCAGTCTAGGGTGGAGGTCCTGGGGTGTGTGTCCAGCTTGCAAGAGCGTGTGGAGACCTCAGAGAGGGCACCCATCTAATACCTCCGGCAGCTGAGAAAACCCCAGCGTTTGGGACGAAAACTCCCCTGTCTGGTGGCAGAGTCCTACTGTGGCAAAAAGCCCAAAAGTCAAATAATTGAGTGGCAAAATGAGCAGGCAAAGGAAGCAAAGCAGACAGAAGATTCCAACATTACACTCCTATTTTGGGGACAAAAAGGAGCAAGGCATGGAACAGGAGGATAACAGTGAAGTCAGAATTCCTGTACCAAAAGCTTCAAAGGAAAATACAAGCTGGTTACAGGCCATAGAGGACCTTAAGAAGCAGATAAGAGAAGTGGAGGAAAAATTGGGAAGAGAAATGAGAACAATGCAAGAAAATTATGAAATGAGAGTCAACAGCCTGATTGAGGAAAATAATACCTTAAAAAACAGACTGACTCAAATGGCAAAGGAGGCTCAAAAAGGCAATGAATAGAAGAATGCCTTAAAATGTCGAATTTGCCAGATGGAAAAAGAATCTCAAAAGCTCAATGAGGAGAAGCATTGCTTCAGAATTAGATTGGAGCAAATGGAAGCTAATGACTTTATGAGAAATCAAGATGCTGTTAAACAGATCCAAACAAATGAAAGAATAGAAGGCAAGGTGAAATATCTCATGGGAAAACCCACTGACCTGGAAAATAGATCCAGGAGAGATAACTTAAAAATTATTGGACTACGTGAAAGCCATGACCAAAGCAAGAACCTAGAAAGCATCCTCCAGGAAGTTCTCAAAGAAAACTGCCCTGATGTTTTAGTACCAGAGGGCAAAATAGAGGTTGAAAGAATCCACCAATCACCTCCTGAAAAAGATCCCAAAATGAAAACTCCTAGGAATATTATAGCAAGGTTCCGGAATTCCCAGATTAAGGAGAGAATATTACAAGCAGCCAGGAAGAAACAGTTTGAATATTGTGGAAACACAATCAGAATAACCCAGGATCTGTCAGCTTCTACACTGAGGGATTGAAGGGCTTGGAGTGTGATATTCCAGAGGTCAAGGGAGCTGGGACTAAAACCAAGAGTCACCTACACAGCAAAACTGAGTATCATGTTTCAGGGAAAAATATGGTCATTCAGTGGAATAGAGGACTTTCAAGGATTCTTGCTGAAAAAACCAGAGTTGAATAGAAAATTTAACATTCAGATACAAGAAGCAAGAGAAGCATGAGAAGGTAAAGAGGGAAATCATAAGGAACTTATCAAAGTTGAACTATTAACATTCCTACATGGAAAAACAACAATTGTAATTTATGAAACTTTTCTTAGTAGTTGAAGGGATTAGAAATACATATAAATGTCTATATATGAGGGTATATGGGCATATGAATACATATGTGAATGTGTGTATGTATGTTTACAGGTATACATAGATAGAGGGTTCAAGACCAATTTAACAGGAAGGGATGATACTTAAAAGGTGAAATTAAGAAGTGAGAGGAATATAATGAGAGGAGATGGGGAGAGACAGATTGGGGCAAACTATCTCATACAGAAGAGGCAAGGGAAAATGGTTACAATGGAGGGGAAGAATAGGAAGGCAAAGGGGAATGGGTCAACCTTATTCCCATTGAATCTGGCTTGAGGAGGGAGTAAAATACACACTAAATAGGGGATCTCACCCTCCAGGAGAATAGGGGGGGAAGGGGATGAGAGAGGTGATGATGGTAGGTAGGGCAGGCTGGGGGGGAGGGAAGTTGGAATCACCCACTTTTGAAAAGGGACAGAATCAAAGTAAAGAATAGATCAAGTGGTATAGGAGGGAGGGAAATATAGTCAGTCTTTTACAATATATCTATTACGTTATTTCTTTGCATTAACCGCACATGTACAACCTATACTGAACTGCTTGTCTTCCCAGTCGGAGTGGGTGGCAGGGGGGGAAGGGAATGAATCTGGAATTGAAAGTTTTAAAATCAAATATTCATATATATATATATACTATTTTAATACCATCTTACATGTAATTAAGAAATAAGATATACAGGCACTGAGGCATAGAGATCCACTGGAAAAGTCGAAATGGGTATGGGAGAAAATATGGGATAGAGCAGATTGGAGGTGAGGATATCCTGTGGGACTGCTGTTTTGGGGGGATGGGTAGGGGGAAAACGGGGAGAAAATTTGTAACTCAAAATCTGGCGGAAACAAATGATGTAAATCAGAAGTTAATAAAGCATTTAAAAAAAAAAGAAATGTAGGATCACTTTTTATCATCTTCAAGGGGACCCCATAGTCTAAGTATACTACAAGTCAATGATGCTGAATATGCTAGGGACCTTGAAGTTTGAGAAGAAGGCTCAGAGGAATCAGCATGTGGTTCATCCATAAAAGGCTATCTGGAATAATGCAACAGGCTTTATGTTATACTTGCCAATGTTTGAACAAGAGCTACACTTACATATCAACTTGTGTTTTGGAGGCTAAAATAATAAGGAGGAAATAGAGATTCACAACCAATAGTTGCATCAAGTGAAAGAATAGGACGCATGGGTGGGGAACCTGTAGACTTGGGGTCACATGTGGCCCTCTAGGTCCTCAAGTGTGCCCTTTTGACTGAATCCAAACTTCACCTGTGAAGGATTAGGTAATATAACTAATAATCTCAACTCAGTAAAGCTCTAATTAGAAATGAAGTCGTGTGATGAACTCAAATTCATTTTCAAGATCTTCAGCAAAGTGGTAAGGTTCTGTTAAGAAAACTTGGTGTACAGAAAACAAACAAACAAACAAAAAAAGCAGACAAAAACCTGTGCCAGGTATTCTCTCCCTGTTGATGCATTCCTCTGCTGGTCTCTTGGGCACATTGTTCTACCACCTACAGGCTACATTGAGAATTGTAATAGCTTCAAGGAACAGACTTTGGATTATCTGTCATTTTAGCTCCAATCTGCCAGAACTTAATGACTAGAAACTCTCCTTCAAAAGGACAGGTCCACAACAATTTTTAGGTAATTAATTAATTTTTTAGTTTTCAACATTCAGTTCCACCCAATTCTAATTTCCACATTTTCTCCCCATCTGTCCCCTCCCCCACCCCATCAGAGAGGATTCTGATTATCCCTTCCCCTAATCACCTCTACCCCTTCTCTTATCCCCTGCCCTTCCATTTTCCCATAGGATAAGATATATTTCTTTACCTCATTGCCTGTAAAGACAATTTTATCATTAGTTTTTAAAACTTTGAGTCCTGGGGCAGCCAGGTAGCACAGCGAGTAAGAGCACCGGCTCCAGTGTTGAGAAGACCTGGAGATCGAATCCCGGACTTAGACACTTAGCACCCCCCCAGAAACACCTGGCCGTGTAACCTTGAGCAAGTTACTTAACCCCAATTGCTTAGGGGCGGCCAGGTAGCTCAGTGAGTAAGAGCACCGGCTCCAGTGTCGGGATGACCTGGATCAAATCTGGGCTCAGATACTCAGCACCACACCCAGAAATAATAACTGGCCGTGTAACCTTGAGCAATTTACTTAACCCCAATTGCTTTAAAAAAAAAAAAAACTACTTTGAGTCCTACATTCTTTCCCTTCCTCTCCCACCTCCCACCTTCATTGAGAAGGTGAGCAATTCACTATAGGTTATCCATGTGTAGTTATGCAAAGTCACTTCCATAACAGTCATGTTGTGAGAGACTAACTATATTTCCCTCCTTCCTATACAACCCCACCATTTATTCTATTCTTTCCTTTGACTACGTTCCCCTTCAAATGTATTTGCTTCTGACTACCCTCTCCTCCCATTTGTCCTCCCTTATATCATTCCCCCTCTCACATCTCCTTCCCCTCCACTTTCCCATAGGGTAAGACAGATTTTCATACCCAACTGAATATGTTATTCTCTCCGTAAGCCAAATCTGATGAGAGTAATGGTAACTCATTACCTTTCACCTCCCTTTTCTTCCCCTCCCTTGAACAATCTTTTCTTTGCCTCTGTTATTTGAGATAACATTTCCCCCATTCTACTTCTTTCTTTCTACTTTTCCCAGTACATTCTTCTCTTTCACTCCTTAATTTTATTTTTTAGGTATCATCCCTTCATTTTCAACTCATCTTGTCCCCTCTGTCTCTCTCACTCTATCTGTCTCTCTCTACTTATGTGTGTATGTCTGTGTCTGTGTGTCTGTATGTCTGTTTCCTCCAACTCCCTAATACTGATAAGGTCTCATGAATTACACATGTTTACATGCAGTAAACGTTAATACGTCCCTTATGATTTTTCTTTCCTGTTTACCTTTCCATGCTTCTCTTGATTCTTCCATTTGAAAGTCACATTTTCTATTCAGTTCTGGTCTTTTCTTCAAGAGTGCTTGAAAGTCCTCTATTTCATTGAATATCAATATTCCCTGGAAAGATTATACTCAGATTTGCTGGGTAGGCAATTCTTGGTTTTAATCCTAGCTCCTTTGATGTCCAGGATATCAAATTTAAAGCCCTCTGATCTAATGTGGAAGCTGCTAAATCTCATGTTATCCTGGTTGTGTTTCCACACTACTTGAATTGTTTCTTTCTGGCTTCTTGCAACATATTATTTTGGACCTAGGAACTCTGGAATTTAATTACAATATTCCTAAGAGGTTTCCTTTGGGGATCTCTTTTAGGAGGTGATCAGTGGATTCTTTCAATTTCTATTTTTCCCCTCTAGTTCTAGAATATCAGGGCAGATTTCCTTAATAATTTCTTGAAAGATGATGTCTAGGCTTTTCTTTTGATCATAGCTTTCAGATAGTCCAATAATTTTTAATTATCTCTCCTGGATCTATTTTTCCAGATCAGTGGTTTTTCCCACGAGGTATTTCATGTTGTCTTCTAAATTTTAATTTTTTTGGTTTTGTTTTGTAATTTATTTATTTCTCATAAATTCATTAGCTTCTATTTGCTTAATTCTAATTTAGAAGGAATTATTTTCTTCAGTGAGCTTTTGTACCTCCTTTTCCATGTGACCAATCTGATTTTCAAGGTATTCTTCTCCTCTTTGGCCTTTTGGACCACTTTTACTGCTTGGGCTAGTTGATTTTTTAAGGTATTATTTTCTTCAGTATATTTTTATGTTTCCTTCAACAAGCTGTTGACTCATTGTTCATGATTTTCTTGCATCGCTCTCATTTTTTTTTCTCTTCATAATTTTTCCTCTACTTCTCTTTATTTTCAAAATTCCTTTTGAGCTCTTCCATGGCCTGAAACACATTCATTTTTTGGAGGCTTTGGATATGGGAGCTGCAACTTTGTTGTTTTCTTGTTGTATGTTTTGACCTTCCTTGTCACCAAAGTAAGATTCAATAGTCTGATTTTTTTTCCACTGTTTGCCTATTTCCCCAGCCAATTACTTAATTTTCAACTCTTTTTTAAGTCTTTTCTTCCAGTATGGATGGTGTACTCTTCCAATCTTCAGTAATTTTGTGCAGTTGTTTTCAGAGATATTCCTAGGGACCTGAAAATTCTCAGTTCTTTCAAAGTTGTTTGATCAAAGGAGAGTAGTTTACTCCTCTCCTGATGTGTGCACTGGTCTGTGAGTGATGTCAAGCACTTTTTTCTGCCTTGGAATTGTGAGAAGGATTCCCTCTGTATAGCCAAGACAAGCTCCACCACACCAGCACTCCTCCTTGCCCCAGGACCATCACCAGGACTGCAATGCAAATATAGGCATGGGCAAAGCAAGAGAATATTCCTTTAGCTAGAGCAAAGAGATCCCTTCAATCCCCCTCTGATAATCTGCTCCATCCCCCAATCATCTGTGAGCCAATATCTCCACAAGCAGCCATTGCCACTGTGGCCACTGCTGCCACTGCTGCCCTGGACCTGGTGCCAGACTGTGCTCCTTTGTTCACCCATGTGCACTAGACTTTTCCTACTGACCTTCGAAGCTGTCTTTGGCATTTGTGGGTTGAGCAGTGTGGAAACCACCAGAGATGCCAGTGATTCCGTGCCCTGAGGCTTACTCCACCCCATCTGTGCATGCGTAGCCCACATTGGACTGTGCTCGTTTCTCAGACTAGTACAACAAAACTTTCCTGTTGACCTTCCAGGTTGTCTTGGCCTGAAAATTCATGTCACTCTCTTATTTTGTGGGTTGTGCTCTTCTGGAATTCATTTAGTCATTTTTACAGGTATTTGGAGAGGTTAGAAGGTGAGCTTAAATAAGTCCCTACTTTTACTCAGCCATCTTTGCTCCCCACTGTTCTAACAGTCACTACACTGGTCGAAAAAAAAATTGTTTTTTAATCAAAAAAGTTTTTTTACAAAGTTAGATAGTTGAACTGGCTTGCCTCCAGAATAAGATCCTTTTCAGACTCCAATGTCTTGGTGAAGATCAAATCTTTATTCAAAGATTTACAGACACTGTAATTTTCTAAAGGGTGGATTCTTTTGCTGTTGTGTAGTCCTTCCAGTCATGTTTGACTCTTTTTGACCCCATTTAGGGTTTCCTTGGCAAAAATGTGGAGTGGTTTGCCATTTCCTTCTCTAGCTCACTTCACAGATGAGGAAACTGAGGTAAATAGGGTTGAGTGACTTGCCCAGGGTAACACAATTAGTAAGTGTCTGAACCCTTTGGGAAGTAATAGTTGCTTCCATTTATGTCTCTATATTCTCACTGTCTGGCAGATAGGAGACACATAAATGCTTATTTGTTGACTGATGGATGTCACATGTACATGAGTCTTCCCGATTTTGAGACCTGTGCTCTCTCACCTGTGCCACCTAACTGCAGTAGAGATACTTTAATAATCCTAAATTCCTTTCTGGTTTAGCCTACAAATGATTTTAAGCCATAACAAAGATAAACCAGACCCTTTTTTCTCTGCCCACCTGATGTCTATCATATATTTTCATATGAAAAGCCTGATATTTATGTGTATAATATATACTTGGTCAAGCAAATGCCTGTTTTATCACCCTTATATATGTATAGAATGTAATCTTCTGAGACTTCTGAAAGTTGTAGTTACCTCCATTTTTGTTTTTGTATACTCTAACATTGGAATGTAAGCTTCTTGGGAGTTGGCATTATTTCATTCTTTGTAATGGATTCCACAGAAAATCTCACAATAACTGATCAAAAATAAAAAAAAAAAGAAAAATCTAAGCAATTCATTAAGGGGTTGATTCATCATAGGGAGAAAGACTGCAATGGTTCAGAAAGAAATAGAGAGGTTTTCCTACAATAAATCTACCTAAGATAAAGAGATACATTAAGATAGAAAATGAATGTCAAAATTTAGTATATCTCAAATGTATTGTAAAAGAAAAGCAAAAACCCTGGTCATTTTCGAAACATCTTAATGGACTAACAGTGAAAATCCCCCAGCTCCACTTAGCTAGAAATAAAATAGAACAAACTATGCAGGGACAAGGTAAAGCAGATGGTCCCATCTTCTCTGGTAAAAAAAAAAAATGGTTTGCTGTCTTTAAATAAGAGACACCTGCAGTTTCATCTAAATGGTCGCTTCAATCCTCCTGTTGCTCAGATCAAAGAGATTTCTTTAACACTTGTAATAGCATTTGTTCATCTGCTCTTCTTTCCTTCCCTTGAAGAGGAAATATTTTCGCATTCCAATAATAAATCTGGCCAATGGCATGGTGAAAACTCCTCCAGAACCCTCCCTCCTTCCCCCTTGACCAAATCCTCCTTTCTCTACCCCTTCGTCTCCTGAGAAGTGCATTTTATATATCATAAATTGCTTCAGGATGCTCCTTACTACCTGTGGCAAATAGGTTCTCTCCTCTTGCACAAGCTTCCAGCTTCCAGTCGTCAGAGAGGCACTCCCTGCTAAGAGCTCCTAAGTGCTATTAAATGTTTTTGCTCTTATTTTATTTATTATATCACAGCCATAAGATTGACTAAGAGGTGCCATTCCTCTATCTAGAGAACTCGCCAATAATATGCAAAAGGAGGAACTATAATCCAGGTTTTTGATATCAGGACAAAATGCCACCAGCAAGAGAAGTAAACTGGCAAACCGCGTTATGCTTAAAGGTACCATAGCAGCATGGGCATTGAAATAAAAGCATCTAGATTCAAATCCTGCCTTTTAGCCATATGAATATTGCTTAAATTTTCAAAATTTCAATTTTCTGATCTGTATGATGAAAATAACAATGCCAGTAGTAACTTTGTTGTTTTTATTCCATTGTTCAGTCATGTCTGAGTCTTCATGACCCATGAACCATAGAATGCCAGACCTTTCTATCCTTCCCTATCTCTCAAAGTCTGTCCAAGTTCATATTCATTGTTTCTATGACACTATCTATCCATTTCATCCCCCACCATCCACTTTTCCTTATGCCTTCAATCTTTCCCAACATCAGGGTCTTTTCCATTGTTTCCTGTCTTCTCATTATGTGGTCAAAGTATCTATGTTTCAGCTTTAATATTTACTTTCCAGTGAATAGCCTGTATTTTTCTTTTATTTTTTGGCTTTATTTTATCTTTAGTTAATAGTACTTAATTTTTCCAATTACATATAAAGATAGATTTCACCATTTATTTTTAATAAGTTTAAAAATATTTAATAATGTTTTAATAAGCTTTAATAAGGAGTTTCAAATTGCTTTTCTCCCTCCTACCCTCCTTCCAAAAAATGGCAAGCAATCTAATATAGGTTATATTTGTGCAATTGTGTAAACATATTTCCACATTAGTCATGTTGTGAAAGAAGAAACAGAACAAAAAAGAAAAGCCACAAAAAAACAAAGTATGTTTTGATCTGTAATCAGATTACATACATATTTCTCTAGATGTTAATAACATTTTCCATTATGAGTCTTTTGAAATTGTCTTTCATCATTGATTATATTGCGGAGAAGAGCTAAGTCAATCATAGTTGATCATCACACACAAAATGTTTCTGTTATTGTTAACAAAGCTCTCCTGTTTCTATTCACTTCACTCAGCATCAGTTGATGTAAGTCTTTCCAGGTTTTGCTGAACTCCACCTTATCACAATCTCTTTTAGCACAACAGTATTCCATTATATTCATATAACACAAATTGTTTAGCCATTCCCCAATTGATTAGCATCCCTTCAATTTCCAACTGAATTGCTTTCTTTAATTATTGACAGATTTGATCTCCTTGCGATCCAAGGGACTTTCAAAAGTCTTCTCCTCTTCCATAATTAGAAAGCATTGATTCTGTAGCATTTAGCTCTCCTTGTAGTACAATTCTCAAAGTCATACATTCCTACTTGAGAAATCATAACCTTGACTATATGGACATTTGTCAGCTCTGTGATATCTATGCTTTTTAATATGTTGTCCAAATTTTCCATAGCTTTCCTTCCAGGAAACCAACATTTTTTTTTTTAATTTTATGGCTACATTCACTGTCTACAATAATGTTTGGGCCTAAGAATATAAAATTTGATTGCTTCCATTTCTTCTCTATTTGCCATGAATTGATGCAAACAGTTGCCAAGATCTTAGTTTTTCTCATATTAAGTTTCAAGCCAGCTTTTATGCTCTTCTCCTTCAATCTCAAGAAGCTTCTTAATTCCTCTTCACTTTCTGCCATCAGAATCATCTGAATATCTGAGATTGTTGATATTTCTCCCAGCAACCTTAGTTTTGGCTTTTGATTCATCCAGCCAGGCATTTTGCATGATGTACTCTACATATAAATTAAATAAATAAGGTGACAACATACAGCCTTATCCTACTCTTTCTACAATCATAAACCAATCATTTGTTCCATGTTCAGTTCTAATTGTTGCTTCTTGGCCTATATACAGATTCCTCACAAAACAACTAAAATGATCTGGTATTCACATCTCTTTTGTGACTTTCCATATTTTTGTGATACTCAAGATTTTACTGTAGTCAATGATGTAGGAGTAGATTTTTTTTTCCCCTAGAACTCTTGCTTTTTCCATAATGCAACAAATGATGGTCATTTGGTTTCTAGTTCCTCTGCCTGTGCAAAAACCAATATGCTCCTATGATAATTCTCAGTTCACACATTGTGGAAACTAAGATTGCCTAGTCTTAAGTGTAACCTTGCAAGCATGTGAAATGAGAACAGGTATTTGATAATTTGAACATCCCCTAACATTGCCTTTCTTTAGGAATGGAATGTAAACTGATTTTTTCTAATCCAATGGCCACTTTTGAGTTTTTCAAGTTTGCTGTAGCAGCAGCACCTATCTTACCCAAATGTTGTTAAGAAATAACTTTATAAACCTTAAGGTGCTTTGATTTATTACTATTTTTAACAAATAACCATAAGTTTGAATTATGGTTATTTGTTAAAAATAGTAATAAATCAAATGTCCTTGCAAATCAGTACTTAAGAGGAAATCTACTGAAAATTTTTAAATATCTACATAATAAAGCATTTATAGGAATAGATTATAATTTCACTTTCAAAGTTTGATATTTAAAAAACAAGCAAGAAGGAAATTATTGAATTGCCCCAAAACATGGAAGAAGTGAGTTCGATAGACACTAGGAAGAGTAATGCATGATTATTTTAGTGAATATATTTATACTCTTTAATATATATAGACATATATTTGCACACACATATATGCTTGTTTTAATAGTTCACATAGGAATTTTATCTTGAAAAAATGTTGACACCTCATTTGACCCAGAACCATTCTATGCCATTCCCTGACTATTTCCATACCATGTTGCCTCTACTATGCCTGCCATGCTCGCTTTTTCCCTATAGAAACCTTAAATTTTGCCCCTAGAAGCACCAAAGATTCTATAGGAATCAGCAAGAAGTAAAATCCATACTTCTTCCAAGTGGCTATTTTGCTATTTTTGTTATTCCTTATAAGGGATTAACTTGAGCTCATATATTTTGCCAATTATATATAATATGTCGGGTCTATGTCTCTGTGTGTACCTATGTCTGTGTATGTGTGTGTATAGATATTTATATATCAATCTACCAAGTAGCATGTATTAAGTATTTACTATAGAGTAAATCCTGGGGATACAGGGACATAAATTAAATAGCTCTCTCCCCAAGATTCAATGAGTTGAGTGACTGTAGTGATTTAATGTCAGGAAGACCTAAATTCAAATGTGGCATCACTTGCTTGCTAGCTGTGTGCTACTGGGGCTGTGTTATTCCCTCATACATTAAATGGGGATGATGGTACTATTACGTCCCATAGTTGTAGTGAGGGTCGAAAGCGGTAATATTTGTAAAGTGTTTAGCATCCCCTAAAGCGCTATATGAATGACAGCCATTGTTATTTTTAGTGTGTCCCACTTATGCCCCTCAATATACCCTTTTCCTAGCTCCCCTGTGCAGATGTTTTCCCCCATTACACTGGAAATTCTTTGAAGGTAGGGACGGTCTTGACCATTTGTATATCCAATACTTAGTGGGCAGTAAATGCTTAATAAATGTATTCTCTTTTCAGCAGAGTTAAGTTACATATCTAAGGTCACATAGCTAGCAAATGTCTGAGACTGGATTTGAACTCAGAAATATGAGTCTTCCTAATTCCCAACCCAGTATTCTATCCACTGAGCAACACAGCTGCCTATATTATCTCTATCTCTATTTCTAATTTATGAAATTCTTTCACCACTTCATCTATCTATATTGAATTCTCCTTTGTGACAAAGAAAATCAATTAAGCAAAAATATATCATTACCAACGAATCTGACAGAATTTATGCTTTCTTCCCAAGTAGTCTTTTAGCTTGCTGCTTTAAAGAGGCAAATATTTTTCATTATCTCTTTCTTGAAAGCCTCACTGATATTTCAATGACTCAGAATTTAGCTGTCTATTAATGGCTTTTTCATTTATATTGCTGTAGCCAGTAAATATAATTATGCTGTTTCTGTATTTTTCACTGTCAGTTTTTACAAATCTTCCCGTATACACCTGGCATCGTGCCAGTAGGGTGGAGCTAGGACTAGACAATAATGAGGGTGCCAACAGCCGTCTTGGAAAAGTGGCTTGTTCTTTGGGAGTAGAGAGTTAGAGGTGCTTGGAGTTTCATGATCATCACAGTATGAGACTCGGCAGAGTCAGTGTATAGGAGGAGCTTTTCTGATGAAGGCAAGTAGTCAGAAATTTTCAAGTCTCAGCACAGTCTTCATGATTTTGGTATAACTTTCCCAGCTTCAGCGTGGACTTTACTGCTTGGGACAGCAGACTGGTGATGTTGTGTCCCAATACTCACCCTGAAAAGTTCATGGTTGCAGAAAATGCAAGTCAGGTTAATCCCCTATAAAAGTACAAAATGCCTAAATAGAGATTATAAAACAACACATAGAGGGTTAGGGTTAGAGAAATAAAAAGCTGGTTCAGATGAATTTACTGATGAATTATATCAGATTATGAAAAAGCAATACTGATAATAACATTTACATTGCACTTTAAGGTTTACAAAATCCTTTACATGTTTTCCCATTTGATCTTCAAACAACTCTCTAAGGTAGGTGCCATTAGTATCTACTCTTTACAAAGTAGGAAATAGACTAAGTGACTTCCCTAGGACCACATGGCAAGTAAATGTCTGGATGAAGATTTTAATTTAGGTCTACTTCTAAGTCCAGTACATTAATCCACTGAGCCACCTAGATGATGCTAAAACAACAAATCTTAATTTGGGTACTGTTAGTTGGCTTTTTCAAATTTACTTTGCTAAGTATATTATGATGCAATTGGTTTTCTTTGCATGTCTGGGTATTTTATTTGATTCATTGAAATATTTTCAAAAGATGTCCATAGCCTTCATTAGATTACCAAATGAGTCTTCAACATTAAAAATGGTTAATACTCTCTTCTCTAAAATGTTTATTAATACATTTTTCTTCTAAATATTGGAGGAAAAAATACTTTGCAAAAATCCATGTTGCTAAATCCTAAAATCCAAAAAATCCTAGTAGCTAAATCAGGGAAGAATAAATTAGAGAGAAAACTATAGACCAAAATAACTAATGAATATCAATGCCAAAAGTGTTCACTAAAATCCTAGCAAAGAAACTATAGCAATATATTCAGAAGACTATTATTTATGGTGACCAAGTCAGATTCATACCAGTGATGTTACCAGTATAGTTTAACTTTAAAAACTTAATATAATAATAATAATAATAATGTGTGTGTGATATTAAAAATAAAAACACATTAAACTACTTGATTATATCAATACATCAAGTAAAAGCCTTTGAAAACAACATTCATTTATTCTAAGAACTCTAAACAACATAGGCAAGGAATGGCCATTTTTAATGTGAGAAAAAGCACATATTGAAAACAAAAATCTAGCATTATTTACAATTTGGAATACTAAAAGTTTTCTAAAAAGTAAATAAAACAAGAATGTCTCTTTTCTTCACTGTGATTTGATATAATTGTATAAATGCTAGCAATAACAAGAAGACAAGAGAATGAAATCAAAGGCATTGTATAGACAAAGAAGAGAGAAAACTACCCCTATTTGATGAAAATATGATTTGTTTATAAAAATTAAAGAATCTGCAAAGAAAGGATTAAATTCAGTAAAGTAAGAGGAAGAAATACAAGTCCAGAAAAAAACATCATCTGTTTTGATGTGGCAATAGCAAAATTAAGGAGGAAATATTAGAAAATAAAATTCCCTTTAAAAGTTTCAAAATAGCTTAACATTTTGCAAGATATGTTCAAGACATTTATAAATATATCGCCTCCTCTGCATTTTCTCAGGCATTACATGGATATGGGAGACACCAGAAGCTCTATTTATAGGTGAATAGACACTGCCCAGAGGTCTCATGGGTTATGACACTTTACTTAACATTGGAAAATACTAGATTGAGACAGACCAAGGGGAGCTATCTTGTCTACCCATGCTGAAAAGCAGGATTGATAGGGGTGTCAGGGAGATGTGCCCCTCTCCCTAGACCTTTTGCAGGTGCTAGAAATGAATAGGTAGAGATCAGGGATGGAGCAGAAGGAGAAGGCAAGGTGGGTGAGATTGCTAGGGCAGGAAAATTTTTTGCTTTCCCTTTGCTCTTTAACGGGAATTTATGAAGCCACATGCTCCCCCTTTAACTGTCTGATGATTTATTTCCTTGTTCTCTATTTTTCTATGGGGAAGAGGGAAAGAGATACCAGCAGCTAGTTCATGCCCAAAATCTGGTTAAAAATGGATAAGTTTTAAGTTTTTGTTTCCCTAACATTTAACCTTTAAATGCCTATTCTTATTTTGATTTAATATAAACATGGTGAACACCAAAACAAATTTAACATGGTTATTCTCAAAATAAGATCAAACTGGAAGAGGGACAGGTACTTTTCCTTAAAGAAATGAGACAATTTTCTCCATTGTTGGAAATTAGAGTGGAAGGAGATGTTGATACAACTAAAGAGAAAAAAAATATATGTACCATGACCAGAATATGAGGTAGATGGATATTCTTGGGTCAAGAAACCCCAATTCACAACCATTTATAATACAAGTCAGTAGAGGATTTTATTTTCTATATTTTTAAAAGGCTAGATGGGGAGAAGAACCAAGTGGTACACAGAGAAATGTATCTACATTTGCACAATGAGCTTCTAAAAAGCACTTAATACCCACAGGTACTCGCAGTATACAGAAAACACATAAATATGCTGGATCAGTCAAGCACTGGCTTGAAAGGCAACTTGTTGTCTTTGAGGAAAGTAGAGGGAGAGCCTTCATTACCTCCTAGCCTTCCATTAGCTATATGGGTAAGAAAAAAGTACAATTCTGTTGGTCTTTTGGTTGGCCTTGCAAAAAAAAAAAGGTAAAACAAAGGGGTTAAAGATGACTGCCTATTTTATACTGAAATGGAGGCTTATCGTATAAGGGCATGACGTGTTGTTTCGCAGATAATACACAGAAGGCATGGGAGTTTTCAAACTCCAGCCTCTAACACATTCACTCTTAATCTCGTCCAACAGACTGACAGCTTTGGAGGGATAAATAATCAGCTTTATTCTAGTCTAATCTTTGTAAAGGGCTGCCAATAATGGGAGAACTAGCTCCTACAGCATTTCCTAATCACCTTTCTTGTAGCAGCCAGTGAGAAAGGGGTGGACAACTACCCCTAAATCTTCATGGGGTCAGTTAAGACAGGCATAGCTTGTGCACTCCCCTAAGTCCCCTCAAGCCTCAGTGAGGGTTGGTTCAGGTAGGTAAATGCAATTCTCTATGCATTAACCATAGTTTTCCCCTCACTGACCAGTACGCACTTGCCTTATAGGACAACAGACAAAGAAGGCATCTTGCCAGCATTAAGCTCACAGGTTAATTTTAGAAATATCACCATTCTGCACAAGCATAGTAAATATCAATTATATACCCCCATATCTCATGGCACAGTTGCAATAGGACTGTCTGTGATTCTAGGAATTACTATCTAGGAGCCTTGGAGCTATTCTGGGAGTTATTTTCTAACACCTGGAAACTAAACATTTCCATGGCCATGGATCCTCAGAGACTAAACTCTAAAAAAGATAAACAAGATCCTCCTTACATACACATGTCAAGAAAGGGAAAACCCCTCTTTTCTACCATAACCCATAAAGAAAGTGAAATGAAGAAAAGTCCAAATACAGCTTGTGGAATTAGCACTGAGAAAATGTGTCTTTGGTAGTCTATTTTTAAGCAATTGGGGTTAATTAACTTGCTCAAGGTTACACAGTCAGTCATTTTGTGTGGGTGCCAAGTATCTGAGGCCGGAACCGATCCCGGGTCCCCTGCTGCCAGGGCTGGGGCTCTTACTCACTGAGCCACCTAGCTGCCGCGTGTCTTTGGTAGTCTTGAGGCTAACCTTGGCTGATTCCTAGCTGAAGTTAGCATAGCTACTGAAGCCCTGGGATTGCTACTAGCCCACCTAGCATTAAAAGGGATTTCCAGCACCAAATACATGTTCCATTAATCTCCAGAGAGGCTATAAAAAAAACAGTTACAAAATACCCTCAAAAGAAATTAAGAGATGTAAAAACCTGAAGGGATACTTATTACTCTTTTTAATTATTATTATTTTGGAGAGGGGAAGGTAAAGCAATTGAGGTTAAGTGACTAGCCCAAGGTCACACATCTAATAAGTGTGTCAAATGTCTGAGCCTGGATTTGAACTCAGCTCCTCCTGACTCCAGGACTGGTGCTCTCTTTACTGTGCCACCTAGCGGCCCCAACATTTATTAGTCTTGGTTGGACTGTATTAATATAATAAAAACAGCTATGCAACCTAAATTATTTTACAGATTGAATGTTATAACAGACTACTAAGAGGGTATTAAATAGAGCTAAGCAAAATAATACATTGATTTGGAGGAACAAAAGAAGTTTAGAATATCAAGGGAAAATATTTAAAATGTGTTTAAAGATGAATAACACTTCTTAACTCGCATTGTATTATAATCACGAATCATTAAAACCATTTGGTACTGAATTTAATAAAAAAGGGTATATCAGTGGAATGGACTAGATACCCAACAATTCAGAAGCAATCAACTCAACCAAAGTCAGACAAATAAGAGAAAATAAATTTCTTGGGAAGAACTTCCTTTTTGTAAATCCCTCCTGGGAAAACTGGAAATCAGTGTCAATAATAATAGGTTTAGACCAGCATCTCACATTATATGCCACAATAAGTTTCCAATGATTGTATAACTTAAATATGAATGTCAAATCATCTTCACAATAGAGAAAAATAGATTGCTTCATTTTTTACAGCTATGACTAGAAGGTACTTTTTAGAAAGTTTTTATATGTTTTGTTTTTAAATCACTGCCATTGCACAATGTCTTTACCCTGTCATCTAAAGAGCCATCCCTTAAAACAAAGAATAAAAAAGAAAGGAAAAAAAAGTCTAGTAAAGCTAACCAACATATCCATAAATTGCAAGATTATTTAGAATGTTCCACGCCCATGATACCTTGTCATTGCAAAGATGTTGGAGGGAGATAAATTCTCAAATATCTTCTTTGTGGCCAAATGTCGTCATAACTTCAGAGCATTCAAGTGTCTTCTTACTCCTGTTCTTTTGATCATCATTGTACTATACTGATATTTTCTTATCTTTGTTTAATTCACACTGTTCAGAAAAGTCTTCCCACACTTTTCCATAAAAATGTTATTAGTCATATCAAACCGCGAAGTATTAATCCATCACATTTGTGTACCACAATTCATCTAGCCCTTCCCCAAATGATGGGCATATGAATTATTTCTATAGCCTTACTGCTATAATAATTTTGGTATATATAAGGCTTTGTTTTTGTCATTGACCTGCATGGTATATCCATCTAGTAATAGGATCACTGGAACAAAGGGTATAAAGTCACCTTAGTCACTTTCTTGGCATACATCTAAATTGTTTGCAAGTTGAGAATCGATAATGCATTAGTGTGCCTGCTTTTTTTGTGACAGTCATTAAAAATTAACTATTTCCATCTTTTAAAATGTTTGGCAAGTTTTCTAAGTGTGAGTTGAAATGCCAGAGTTGTTTTGATCTACATTTTCATTAGTGATTTTAAGCAATATTTCATATGATTGTAATAATTTAAAATTCTCTCTTTTATAGAAAGAACTGTTTATTCATATCCTTTGGGCATAAAGCATATTCATTGAAGAACTTTTTTTTTGCCTTACACATTTGTGTTAGCTCCCCTGGTATATTGGATATCAGACCTGTCTGTATCAGAGAGATTTAATGCAAAGGTCCTCCTCCCACAGGATGAGAATTCTTAACCAAACAAAGGACAGATAGATCATGGCAGAGAAAATAGAATATTTTGATTAAATAAAATAGAAAATCATTTGCAAAACAAGATTGGTGTAGCCTGGATAAGAAGGAAATCAGCAAACTAGGAGTGTGAGGGGGAACTTTGCACTAAGTAATTGTGATAAAGGCCTCATACCCAATATATAAAAAAGTAATTAGTACCTCCTCCCAAAAGATTCAGGAACCAGGAAGGGAGAATTCAATTCTGCATTTGATTCTTATTAACAGAGAGGAACTATTTGCTAAAGAAGAAATTATGGAGATCCTGGAGGGAAGGCATTGTTCTTGCCTATATTTCCTGATAGAGGAGAGTAAAGCCTATACTCTGATATGCACCTTATATTTGGGGGGAAAATTAAAGGGTTTAGAGTAAGGATGCTAGATCCCACAGACTAAAATTTTATAAGGGAAATAATCCCCAGGAAACATGTGAAACTCTCCAGAATGACCCTTTGAAGTTGGAAATGAAAATAATTCCAGTGAGGAGGAATAATGAGAGATGTCTGAAGGCAAATATGCAGGTATATAGGGATCTCACAAACCAATCTAGTTTTCAGAGATATAAATTCACACACATATATACATATGTATATGCAAATATGTAGGATTATAAACAGAGTAAACAGAAGGAAGTTTGACTAACACAAGATCAATATGATTATTGCATGGTCTTGTAAAAGCAGCTTTGAGTATACTAAAGCATGGGAATAACTTTACCTGGCAAAGAAAAGTGAGGATGACAATGAAGGCTTTTTGTTGTGTTTTGCTTTTGGCTATGTTGGGAGATTAAGAGTATCAAATTTTGGTTGTAAACTAGATGATAGTACAAATAGATGGTCTCAGAAGTGGTTTAATGGCTGGGACTCAAAGAATAGCTCTTAATGGTTAAATGTCAAGTTGGCAAGGAGCCTCCAGTGAAATATTCCAAAAATCTGTGTTTATCTGTGTGCTGATTAACATTTTTATGACTTGGATAGTGCCACAGATAGTGTAATCATTAAATCTGCATATGACAAAGAATTGAGAAGGATAGCTTACACCCTGGATGACAAAGAAAGTGTCCAAAAAGATCTTTATAGGCCAGTTCATTGGCCTGAATGGAAGGAGATGTGATTTAAGGAATGAAGTGGCTCCAACCAAGAGCCGACCAGAAGAATGTTCTGACGACAATGTGAGGACTTTGTGACTGAGTTAGTGTCTAAGCCAGACAGAACAAGGAAGGAGCTGTGCCCATTGTGGGGGAGATACTGGGCTTTGGGATTTCTATATACTCATCTTCTGTCTTTGCTCTCTCTAGGGAAATGTGAATCTACTTTACCAACCTCTGTGCACTAAAAATTTGTTTCTTTTCTGTTTCTTTTAACTTTCTTGGAAGAAACTGATTTTACCTATAATTATATGGTCACTGTTGATATATTGATTTGGGTGCATATCCCTACATGGGAAATAGATATGAAAGTTGAGAGAGAGTGGGGGGGGAGAGACAGAGGTATAGACAGAGAGTTTTAGTAATTTTTGGGAATATTCACAGCATGGGATGGGGCTGGATAGTGGGGGTTTAGCACTAGACTAAAAAAACAATTTCATTGAGTAATTTAATAGTTTCCCCAAAGCAAGGAGAATCCATGAATCTAGAATAATATCTAATAACCAAAAATTTAAGTCAATTCTTATGAGAGAAGGGTTTTAAGTGGAGTGGAGTGGAGTTCACTCTTCTTAGGCAAATGCCTAAGGAAACTTTAGATCTCTAAAAGGGTAAATGAAGAAAATTGCTAATGCTGGGGGAGCTGTGGGAAAACATTGGTGTTCTAAATTGATACAAATTCTGGACAGTTTCAAATTATGTAAGGAAAGTTGCTAAACTATTCATATTCTTTGATTCAGCGAGTCCCCGGCTGTGGCTTTTGTCCATGAAGATCAAAAACAAAAGGAAAGTTCATATATATATATACTAAAATATCCATAGCAGGACTTTTTACAATAGCAACATGCAAAAGACAGTATCTGAAATTATTATTTGGATAATGACTGAATAAATTATGGCTTATGAATATAATGGAATAGGAGTATAGATTTAGAGTTGTAGTGACCCTACTGGAATCTAGTTGAATTCTGTCATTTTGCTGAAGTTAACTGAGGCAAGAGAGGTGACTTGTCTGTATAGAAAATGACAAAATTGTGATTGAACCTGGGTCCACTGATTATCTAAAAATTATTCCGTAGCACTATGCTGCCTACCAGTTACCCTTGTTCCAAAGCTTTTCTCTTTAAAGTTATATTTATATCTTACATTTTAATAAATGCTGATAGCAGATGGATAGAGTGTCAATTCCAACTGTCTATGATTTTTTGCTTCATTATTTGTGAAAGAGAAGGTGGTGAGATATGGGACAATAAGTGCCCTGTGATATATAGAAACAAGGAACAGAAGCTCGAACTTTCTGTCTAAGTCACCAGGATTCTATCCTGGCTGGGGCCTAACCCAAATGATATTTTAGTTATTTAATAATTTTATAAGCTCCAAGTAGGGTAACAACTCAAGCAAAATTTGGCCTCATAATTTCCTCTGGGCATAAATAACTTAAAACTTTTAGTATTAGGGAAAGATTCTTGGTAAGTACACAGAGAAGGGGGAGGAGGAGGGGGAGGAAGAGGAGAAGGAGAAGAAGGAAAGGGGAGAAGAAGTTTTGCTAATTAACATATTCTGTCCCTCCCACTGGTTCTCTAATGAAAAAAAGAGGGGAAAAATAGGAAGAACTCTTCATAATAAACTTGTATTGTCCAACAAAACAAATCCCCACATTGGTCATGCCTGAAAATATTTCTCTCTCTACATTTTAAGTTCATCACCTCTCCAGCAGGAGGTGACACTCAGATAATTACATTTTTCCTATTGTTCTGTTGGCTCAATCTCCTCTTAAGAAGGGGCAGAGGGAAGGTATTGGCTATGGGAAATTCAGACACACACCCCAGTAACTAAAAGGAAGAGTTGGAAAAGGGTGGTTCTGGACCTGCAAATATTTGAAGCACTAAAAAGAATGGACATATTTTTGCTAGTTTTTTTGTAGCTCTGAGACTCAATCGCATTTTTATGCCTATCCTCACTGATAAAGATTGTTTACTATATACTTCATGGCTGATTTAGAGTGAGAGTAGACAGAGGAGAAATTCATGTTCTTTTGTATTCTGTCTTCAAGAAAGGCCACGCGCTATTCCAGGTTCTTTACAGGGAGAGG
>NW_027185791.1:27694091-27741137 GCF_028583685.1 Petaurus breviceps papuanus
TGTTATTCTCTCTTTGAGTCAATTCCAATGAGAGTAAGGTCCAAGTGCTGCCTGACATCTATTGTCCACTCCACTGTTAAAGCAATTTTGAACCTCATATATATAAGATTATTTATGCCATTCAATCTCTTTCTTCCCCTTTATCCCAGTGAATCCATCTTCTTCTTCTTTTTGGATATCATCTCATCATAGTCAATTCCCAACTATGCCCTTTTTCTATGTATATTCCTTCTAACTTCCCTAAGAATTATATACTTCGTAGGAGTTATAAGAATCAAAAGTTTAACCTTACTGAATCCCTTATGATTTCTCATTCCTGTTTACCTTTTTATGGTTCTCTTAAGCCTTGTATTTGAAAGTCAAATTTTTTATTCAGTTCTGGTCTTTTTATCCAGAATGCTTGAAAGTCCTCTATTTCATTAAATATCCATTATTTTGCCTGAAGGATTATATTCAGTTTTGCTGGATATGTGATTCTTGGTTGTAATCCTAGTTCCTTTACCTCTACTATACCATATTCCAAGCCTCTATTCCCTTAATATAGAAGCTGATATATCTTGTATTATCCTGACTGTGGCTCCATGATATCTGAATTTTCCTTTCAAGCTGCTTGAAATATTGTCACCTCAACCTGGGAGGTCAGAAATTTGACTATAATTTTGCTGAGAGTTTTCACTGAAATCTCTTTCAAGAAATGATTGGTTCAACTTCTATTTTATCCTCTTCATCTAAGATATTTTTGGCAGTTTTCCTTGCATAATTTATTGGAATATGATATTTAGGCTATTTTTTGACCAAGGCAGATAGTCCAGTAATTCTTAAATTATGTCTCCTCAATCTGTTTTCCAGGTCAATTGTTATTCTACTCAGGCATTTCACATATTCTATTTTTTTTTTCATTCTTTTGACTCTTTTCCTGTTCCATGGAGTCTTGTGAAGTCATTAGCTTACAGTTGTCCAATTTAAAAATTTTTAAGGAATTGTTTTCTTCAGTGAGTTTTTGTGCCTCCTTTTCCATTTAGTCAATTCTATTTTTAAGGAATATTTTCTTCTTTGAATTTTTGTAACTCTTTTTCTGTTTGGTCCAATTCTGATTTTTAATTGGTTTAATTTAATTGGTTCTTCTCTCCAGTGTTATTGTTTTTGCCTCTTTTACAATTTGGACTATCTTCTTTTTAAGTTTTTTTTTTCTCCAATATCTTTATGCTTCCTTTAGAAGCTGACTCTTTTTTGTTCATGACTTTCTTGTATCATTCTTATGTCTCTTCCAAATATTTATTCAACCTCTCTTACTTGATTTGTAAAATCCACTTAAACTCTTCCAGGAATTCCTTTTGGGGCCTAAGCCAATTCTTTTTTTTTTTTCTTTGAGGCTTTACATACAGCAGGATTTTTTTTTAACCAGGCTGGCATTTTGCATGATGTTAACTGCATATAACTGCAAATAACTTAACTACATGAAGCAAAAATATACAACCTTGTCCTAATCCTTTTTCAATCTTAAACCAATCAGTTGTTCTATGTTTGAGTGTAACTGTTGCTTCTTGGCCCACATACAGGTTCCTCAGAAGACAATTAAAATGCTCTGGTACTCTCATCTCTTCAAGGACTTGCCATATTTTATTGTGACCCACACAATCAAAGTCTTTAGTATAATCAACAAAGCAGACCTACACATCTTGTCTTGAACTCCCTTGCTTTCTTCATAATGCAGCAAATGTTGGCAATTTGGTTTCTAGTTCCTCTGGCTCTTCAAATACCAGCCTGCTCTTCTGATAGTTTTGGTTCACATATTGAGGAAGCCTAGCTTGCAGAATCTTTGGCAGAATCTTCCTGGTGTATGAAATGAGTACAATTGTTTGGGAATCTGAATATTCCTTGGAATTGCCCTTCTTTACAATTGGGATTCAAAATCATCTTTTCCAATCCGGTAGCCACTTTTGAGTTTTCAAAAATTGGTGGCATATTAAGTGAAACACTTTAACAGCATCATATTTTTTTCTTTGCTTTTTGGAGAGGGGAAGGAAGGGCAGTTGGGGTTAAGTGACTTGCCCAAGGTCGCACGACTATTATTGTGTTGTTTCTGAGGCCGGATTTGAACTCCGGTACTTCTGATTCCAGGGCTGTTGCTCTATTCACTGCCCCGACAAGCAGCCTCAACAGCATCATCTTTTTCTCTCTCTTTTTTTTTTGGATAGTCAGTTTGCACTTTCAATTAATCATAAGGATTAATGCATTAACCCACTCCACATGCTTATCTCCTCCATTGACCATGAAAGCAGCGATCCAAAGGACACTGTCATTCAGCATAGATACCCTATGCACTAATTTTTCTGTCACGCTCTTTCTGAAAGCCTCCAAATACTCTTTGTACAAGTGATGGATTCATGGCAATAAAATCAGATTTAGTTCCCATATCTGCAGCAAACTCCACCACATGAGCAAGATTGCACCTTCTCATGCTTCTCTTGCTTCTTGTATCTGAATGTCAAATTTTCTATTCAACTCTGGATTATTTTTTTCAGGAAGAATGCTTGAAAGTCCTCTATTCCACTGAATGACCATAATTTCCCCTGAAACATGATAATCGGTTTTGCTGGGTAGGTGACTCTTGGTTTTAATCTCAACCCTTTTGACCTCTGGAATATCATATTCCAAGCCCTTAGATCCCTCAGTGTAGAAGATGCCAGATCCCAGGTTATCCTGATTGTGTTTCCACAATATTCAATTTGTTTCTTCCTGGCTGCTTGTAATATTCTCTCCTTAATCTGGGAATTCTAGAACCTCAGTATAATATTCCGAGGAGCTTTTTTTTTGAGATCTTTTTCAGGAGGTAATCAGTGGATTCTTTTAACCTTCATTTTGCCCTCTGATTCTAAAATATCAGGGCAATTTTCTTTGAGAACTTCCTGGAGGATGATTTCTAACTTTTTACTTTGATCATGGCTTTCAGGTAGTCCAATAATTTTTAAATTATCTCTCTTGGATCTATTTTCCAGGTCAGTAGTTCTTCCCATGAGATATTTCACATTGACTTCTATTCTTAAATTTGTTTGGATCTGTTTAACAGCATCTTGATTTCTCATAAAGTCATTACCTTCCATTTCCTCCAATCTAATTCTGAATCAATGATTCTTCTCGTTGAGCTTTGGAGATTCTTTTTCCATCTGGCAAATTCGGGTTTTTAAGGAATTCTTCTACTCATTGCCTTTTTGAGCCTCTTTTGCCATTTGAGTTAGTCTATTTTTTAAGGTGTGATTTTCCTCACTCAGGCTGTTGACTCTCATTTCATAATTTTCTTGGATCATTCTCATTTTTATTCCCAATTTTTCCTCCACTTCTCTTATCTGCTTTTTAAGGTCCCCTATGGCCTGTAACCAGCTCATATTTTCCTTTGAAGCTTTGGGTGCAGGTTTTCTGACTTCACTGCCTTGCTCCTGTTCCATGCTTTGTTCCTTTTTGTCCCCCAAATAGGAGTCTAATGTTGGAAACTTCTCTCTGCTTTGTTTACTTTGCCTGGTCATGCCATCCCTCAGTCACTTGACCCCTGGGCTCTTTGCCATAGTAGGACTCTGCCACTAGACAGGGCAGATTTTGTCCCTAATGTTGGGGTTTTCTCAGCTGCTGTAAGTATTAGATGGGTGCCCTCTCTGAAGCCTCCAAATGCTCTGGCAAGCTGGACATATGCCCCAGAACCTTCACCCTAGACTGCAATCCAGATGCAAGACGGTTAAAGCAAGAGCGATTACCCCACAGACTGGAGCTTTGTCCCCGTACACTGTGCAGGCCTGGAGCTGAAGCTGCCACATGCTGCCAGCTGCATCTCAGTAGCTTCTTCCCACGGGGGCAAAAGCCACACACTCCCACTTACAGGGTTCCAAAATCCAGAGTGCACTGACCTCTCACTTTGTCCTTTGCATCTATGTGTTGATAAATCTGGAAATGGCCACAGCTGCTGCTGATCTGGAGTCCCTCTTTCCAGAGGCTGTTCAGACCCACCCTGGTGCTAAAATCTCTGGCTTATGCTGGTCTGGGCTCTGTTCCCAGAGCACTGGGCTTGCTGATTCCTGCTGCCCTGTCAGGCTGTCCTCAGTGGGATGTTAGCTTCTCTGTGTCATTTTGTGGGTTCTGCAGCTCCAAAGTTTGTTCAGAGTCTCCTTTTTACATAGATTGGGGAAGGTGGAAGCTTGATCAGTAGGCAGGTCCTGCTTCTACTCTGCCATCTTGACTCCACCCAGCAACAGCATGATCTTTTCAGGGTTTAAATAGATGAGCTGGAATTCCAGAACCTCAACTAGCCTTACTGTTAGCAATGCTTCCTTAGTCCTTCTTGACTTCATTATCCAGGATGTCTGCCTCCAGCTCAGTATCACACCATAGTGGTTATTGGTGACGTTTCTTGCATGGTTATTTGGTGTATTCTTACCACCTCTTCTTAATATCTTCAGATAATGGAAGGGCCTGTCATGCTATGGTACATTGGGGCATGAAGCGTTGGTTAGGACCAAACCACAAAGGAGAGCTGTTTGTGACATCCTTGTCTTTGGAGTTTGTGTTGGAATCTTTCCTGTCACCATAGTAACTTTCTCTGAACAAGTTCTTTTGTTGTTGCTTTCTCATTTTTCCAGCCTCTTTCTTGATTTTGAACTTCAGGTTAAAGTTGGGGTCTGCTCCTAGACTAAGAGAAGCCCTATCCGAACTTCAGGTTAAAGTTGGGTTCTGCTCCTAGACTGCAAGAAGCCCTATCCAAACTTCAGGTTTTCATGCTGCTGTTTTCAGAGCTACTTCTGGGGGTCCATACATTTTCACTTATTCTAGGATGGTATGATCTAAGGGGACAGGTGGTCACTTGGTCTAGGAGCCACAAGTACCCTTTTCTGCCTTGGAACTGTGTCTAGGGCCCCTGCTCCTGCTAGTGCCCCTTTTAACCCTGGGACTGGCACTCCGAACAGTATATGGGCAGTGCAACAGAACCCTGATCCCAGGGGCAGCAAGAACTCTTGTAATCTTGGTCTGACTCCTTACCGTCTCTTGAGCTGAGAGCTCCCAGAGTCATAGTCACAGCCATCCTGCTCTGGCACTGCCTGTGCTCGACTGTCCTCCACTCTCAGCCCAGTGAGACAGACCTTTCCTGATGACTTTCTAAGGTGTCTTGGACTTGAACATCGTTTCACCCCATCCTTCTGTTGATTCTGTCACTTCAGAATTCATTTTGAGGTGTTTTGTTAATATTGAAAGAAAATTTAGGAGAGTCCAGGCAAGTCACCGCCTTACTCCACTTTCTTGGTTCCTCCTGACTAATGTCTTCATCAAGAACACATAAATAACTGAGTGACAAATGAGCAACCTTGATGCAGACAGGCCTCCCTAGCATCACAGGAAAGGGAAGCATTTGTTGATTCCTCTCAGGTGAATGATGACAGTTATTTTCCTTTACTTGATCAGTGCTCATGCATTCACTTTACATACAGATTGGTGTTTAAATAACCAGCTCTACCATGTTTGAGGAGGAAGACTTGGATAGTTTGCCTGCCCTACACAAACTCTCAAAAAGAGGGCACAATCTCATTTTTCCCTATAAACACCACAGTGATTTTATGAGAAATATGTCAATGTCTATTGAGGACAAATGTGTTGTGGGTGGGCAAACCAAATAATAAGGTTTGTTATGCCAATAATGTTACTTTGCACAATATTGAAGTCAAGGGCTATAAAACAAGAGCCTGAGGGTGGTTCAAGGTTTCCCTTTCAATGAAATAAACAGTACAGGCTTTTTGAAAAATACTCTCTTCACTGACTTTCTGAAAAGTGAATCTTTTTATTATTACTTTCTGGGTTGTAGCCATGCTTCAGGGGATAATGATCACTGAAAATCTTGTTTTCAGACACGTTGATGCATGTATAAATAAAGTGAGATAGGTTACCTCTTTTTTTTTCTTATTTTCATAATTTTTCAATAGTTTCTCTTAATGGGTTCAATGTGAACCTACTATATCTGGATAAAATGGTCCTTTCTAATCTCATTGAGGAATGTGATCTAAGTTTCTAAACAAATGTTCAGTCCTTCCCTTGTTACTGCCACCTCTTGAAAAATAGATGCTCTATGTTAGGAACTGAATGCAAAACAACAAACATAAATGCAGCCAGTGACTAAGGGGCATCTGTTTATTTATTACATTTTTAAGCAAAATGAATACAAATTATTTGTGGGGGGATAAAAAATTACTACCCCTTGGAAAGGGGGTGCATTTAAAAAATAATTATTTGACTGAGAAGTTCCACGATATTACAGATGCTTAAAAAGATTCACCCAGGGATGTAATTGCGTCCAGTTTGTTGAAGCAGGTTTCATTAGCATTGACGCTATACTGTGGGAATTTCCACATCAGAGGTCATTAACTATCTCCTGCTTTTCTCATTATTTTCTCAATTTTCTCTCTGGAGACTCATTTACTATAAAGATTGCTGAGGCTAATAGATAGCATTTGAGTGCTAAAACACTTTTCCATTTCTGGACGATCATCTTCGTCTCCCCCCATTCTTTTTATAATACTATGATGCAGCGGCATCCACCACAACATGATAAAACCTCTTCTCGATACAAAGTCAGAGCTCAGTGCCACAGGTGGTGACCTTTGAGCATTGCTATTGCTCAGGTAATTGCTTGACCTCAAAACTGCCTTTGGGCCCAACCTCAATATTTAGTGTCCTTGCTCCCTTTGAGTTTCACTCAAGAAAAAAGAGGCTGCAGAAGGCATGCTATTTTTGCTGCATTAAATATAAGATTAGGTGAGGAAAAGGGGTGACAGGTGTAAAGGAAGGGAGGGCCTGTCGAGATATATGAAAAATAATTGAGTGTTTTATGGCTGACTTCCTACCTTCAAAAAAATAAAAGTGGAAGTAGTAATGGAAAAAAAATATTATATTAATTACATTAAAATTGTTCCTTTTTTTCCTTTTTAATGTAGATAAACCAACTAGAGCATACTATCAATGGTGACCTGTGTGTAAAATATATCAGAACATACATTGAAATATATGTATGAATGAAAAAGGATATGGGCTTATTTTGTCACAGAATAAAGTATAAAAATGGACAGGCAGCAAGAGATATTAAAAGAATCAGAATGTAGTCTCTATTTTGTCTTGGGTAGATCTCTTCTGGAGGTTTTTAGGAAATACATATATAAGAATTGCTTAGCATGAAAATGCATGGTTTGAAGCTGTATTGGTATACAAATATGCCAATGCTAAGTGGCTCAGAAATTAATCCATGTTGAAAGTAATGGGTCATTCTGGATTGTAGATA
Source organism: Petaurus breviceps papuanus (assembly GCF_028583685.1). Classification (NCBI taxonomy): domain Eukaryota; kingdom Metazoa; phylum Chordata; class Mammalia; order Diprotodontia; family Petauridae; genus Petaurus; species Petaurus breviceps. Next base: position 27,701,401 of record NW_027185791.1, read on the forward strand.
GACAGCCAGCCTCAGAGGCAGAAAGATCCAGGTTCAAGTCCTGCCTCTAACACATACTGGCTGGTGACCCTGAGCAAGTCAATTGATCCCTCAATGCTCTAAGCAAATACCTAAGTGTATAATTTGCAAATAAAGTGCCCAATTGCAGTTGCTATATGGACTTTTCTCAATAGAGAATTTGTTTTACTAGAGAAATAACAGATATACTCTCTGTCCCCTATCCTGTCATAGTAAAACATGATACTGACTACAACCAACATTGACTCCCGAGCAACAGAATATTATCCAAATAAAAGCAATAAAAAGATTTGGAATCAATCCCCTTGGTCGCTTTATTTTGTTGTGCTTTTAGAAAGCTTAACATTACTGCAAGGGTCTGTTTCTTGACTAGATATTTATAACATGAAGAAACTATGGGGGAAAAGATTTCCATAGGAAAGAATATTGTCTCTAGGCAAGACAGTTCAAAGCACCTGTGCAATTTGCAGTACTTAATCCTAGCATGTGCCCATAATAATTCATTCACTATGTTGCCCTACTACATATGTCTTCATCAAGGCTCCTAACTTTTTGCTCCCCAATCCCAGCTGTACCAACACCCAGTGGTCTTTCAGTTTTGTGCCACATCCTACTGATACTTTGTCTTCTCAAAATGGTAGGGTAACCATTAAATAATCAACTCTTCCCTACTTATTGGAGAACTGTGCTTCCCTCATTTAGTTTTTCACTTGTTATAAAGCTATCAAAATTACCTTGACTGAGACCAAAAACATGTAAAATTAATTCTTCAGAACTGAGTATGATCTGGCTAGGAGATATTTTTTGGCAAAAGGAATGGCTAGGAAATTATTTCCATGCAAATATAATATTTAAAATATGTAGGTCTGAAAGAGATACTAGTTAAGTAAATCTTATAAGTACCTAATTGTCTTGTGTCTCTTGGACAATTAATAAAAAAATTCTTATTTCTGTCTTACTGCCTTTATATATGAATTTGTTTCCTTACCAAAACACTCGATGGATGAGAAACTTGTTAAGTAATTATTTATACATGAAATTTAAAGCTTATTCTTCTTTGATTAGTAGGTAGATCGCGGTAAAAAGAAATAACTAAGTCCTATGATTTAGCAGGAAATTAACTAGCTGAGGACCACTGTGACCTGAGTTCAGGTGCCTTTTCTGCTATGGGACAATGGGTCTGTCAGTCAGCTAGCATTTATCAAATGCCTACAATATACCAGACACTGTGCTAAGTGCTGGAGAGACCAAGAAAGGCAATAGTTCCTTCTTTTATGGAGCTCACAGTCTAATAGGGGAGATAACATGCAAACCATTACATATAATCATGATATATATAGGATAAATGTTAAGTGATCTTAAAAGGAAGGTGCTAAAGTTAAGCAGGACCAGGAAAGGCTTCTTGCTGAAGGTAGGATATTATCTGAGGAAGCCCAGAAACCTAAGAGGCAGAGTTGAGGTGAGAGAGCATTCCCTGCATGGAAGACAGCCATTGAAAATGCTCTGTCAGGTAATGGAGTGTTGTGTGAAAGGAACAAGGAGGTAAATGACATGGGATTACAGATGAAATGATGAGGAGGAGTTCAGTTATAGAAGGGCTGGAAAAGGTTAGGAGTGGGGCAGGTTATGAAAGAGTTTGTATGCCAAACAGAGAATTTTCTGTTTGCCCCTGGAGGTACGCAGGAAGCCATTGGAGTATATTTAGCAGAGTTATGGGGAGACAAGAAATGGTCAGCACTTCATTTTAGGGAAATCAGTTTTATGGCTGAGGGAAGGATGGACTAGAGTGTCATGAGACTTGAGGATAGAAGGTCAGCCAAATAGTTTATTGCAATAGAGCAGACATGATAAGGATCTGTATATGCAAAGTTGTATTGTTATTCTATATGAACACCAAGGTGATGTGCGTAACATATGTATCAATTATGGTACTAGATTCCTGAGGGTAGAGTGTAATTTCTGCTCTTATATGGAAAATGAAACACTTTTGTGTACAATTATGCCAAACAAGAAAGATTTATTTCTTTTTATGCTATGAATGGGAAGCATGGGTCACCAAGCTCTCTACTCACCAACCAATAATCAGTCTACTAATAGCTCTGACACTTTCTTCAGTAAGCAGAATTACTTTCTCTGAGTGAATCACAAATTGCTATACACCACCCTATTCCCATTTCTTCCCAGAATTTTTTTCCATCTCTTATATCGAGAAGTCTCCATGTATCTGTGCATTTATAGGATCCTGTTTATACCTCCTGAATGATGATTCTAGCTGCCTTGTGGTTTCTGTCCATCTCCAGGTCTAAGACATAGGCTAAACATAGCAAGAAGCAAGACTCTTAGTTATTAGAAAAATCTCTGTGCTTCAGTTTCCTGACTATAAAGTTCTTAGGAGGGTTAATTACTATGTGTAAAGTACTCTGAAATGTCCAAAAAAATTCTTTGATACCACAAAATACTTTGAGAACTCATATTCCCCAGTCTGACATTCAATTAAGGTGCTACATTACCTTTTCAACCACAGAAAGTTTATAAGGGGCAATATGTCTCCTCTAAAGTGCTGTCTTGGCCTCACAGTATCTTCTCTTCCCAAGTAATTGTTTATTTGGGCATTTCTTCCATGAAATTCCTGCAAAGAGCTGTTAACACTTGCCACATATTTTTATACTGGTGACTACTTTTCTTTGTTGTGCTAAAAGATTTCTATCCATAGTTTGTAAAGTGCTTTACTACACATGTAAGTTAGAAATGGAGAATAGTTGTTGCCATAAACTCCTAAAACTTCATGAACCCTAATGGTCATTTATTTCAACTTCTTCCTTTCACATATGCGGAAGCAGAATGAGTAGTATGAAAAAGAGAGGGGAAGTGATGGGGTGTACTACAAAAGGAAAAAAGGAAAAGAATGGCTACTTCATCATCAGAGAATGGAGAGGAACCTTGAGGGTAAAGAGAAGTTTTGAGATGGAAGGAAGAAGAAATTAATAGATCACAACAGATATCCCCAATCTTCTCAATGCAATTAGAAGCAAGGTCAAATTCTCAGAGATAATAAGGTGTTTGTTGGTCATAGAATTACCATTTTGAGTGGTAGTAGAATAAGCTTTTTCAAGATCAGTACTATTTTTGAAGCATGAAAACCAAGTCATGGTCCAGTTCTGCCATATCATTTTCAAATTCAGCCTAAAACACTTTTTGCTATGTGACCCTGGGTAACATTCTGATTCTCCTTTTGGCATATTCTATTTTGTTCATGCCAGCCGTGGGGAGCCTTCAGCCTCGAGGCCACATGTGGTCTTCTAGCTACTCAAACGTGGTCCTTTGACTGAAGGGCCACATTTGAGTATCTAGAGGGCTACATGTGGTCTCGAGGCCACCGTTTCCTCACCCCTTATCTATGACCTTCCTAAAAGGTGACACCTGGAATTAAATAGAATATTAATAGTATCATAACTCCAAATACTTTTAATAGCAGGCTTTGGTAAATGTCCGTGCCCTCAGCATAAATTTATCTTTTCTTCCCATGGTTTCCTCTGGGTTTTGCTCACCTACCTTGGAAATATTTCTTAGTATGGTATCACTGTTTGACCTTGCTTGACTGTACTTTGCCTCAGTCTCAACTGTACAATAGGGATCATAACAGCACAGACAGGGCTGTTGGGAGCATCAAGTGAGATAATAGTTTTAAAGTATTAAGAAAAGTGTCCAGCACATAGCAAGTTCTTATAAATGCTTATTCCCTTCCCATCCTTTCCCTTAATGTGTTTTTTTTAATTTTAATCATGAAATATACATCAACAAAAATAAACATTTCAATATAATAAAATATAAAATATGATTGCATAAAAAAACTTTGAACTGTTACTCACAGTGTGGGGTTTGAGAAAACATGTAGGTATATATACATACATACATACATATATATACACACACATACAAACACATACACACACACACATATATATATATATATAATTTAACATGATAATGCCAATTTGCCTATTTCTCCCCTTTTTATTTTCCTATCCTCAGCCTAGCCCAATGTTTTGCACATAGTACATATTTAATAAATATTTTATAAATTGCATTAAATTGAGAAATGAAAAGGTATGGAAGGGTAGTTTTGGGGGATGTGATAGATAGCCAATGAGAAACGAATGAAAGATGTGCTTGCAGTGGTAAATTTAAATTAAAATGGAATAAATTTGTGGATTAATACATAAGTGGACTTAATATGAACTTTGGGATTTCTTCCAACACTGCTGGATAGCTTAGGAGTAGAAAAGAAGAGATGCAACCTGGCACAGTGAATGAGATACTGGCTTTGGAGCCAGGAAGAAGAGGTTTAACATCATGCCTTTGACACATAACGGCTTTGTGACTCTGGACAAGTCACTTTCTCTCTCTGGGACTCCAAATTGATGATTCTGTGATGAGAAAGTAATAGAAGAAGAAAACAGCATTTTTGTTCAGTTGTATCCAGCTCTGTATGGCCGCATTTGCAGTTTTCTCGGAGTGGTTTGCCATTTCCTGCTCCAGCTCATTTTATAGATAAGGAAAACGAAGCAGTACTAAGTGTCTGCAACAGATTTCAACTCATGAAGATGATTCTTCATTCCAGACCCAGTACTCTATCTACTAAACTCCCAGCTTTACTACATTATGCAAATCGCTAGTTTATTGTGCCTCTGCCAAACAGTGGAAAGTGCGATTTATCATTAATTTTCTGGAGTCAAAATTGGTCATTGCATTTTCAGAGTTTTAGAATTATTAAAAGTTGTTTCTTTTACATCATTGCAGTCATTATGCACATTATTCTTCTGGTCCCGCTTACTTTATGCAACATTATTTCATACCAGTCTGAGCAGATTTCTCTGAATCTTCCCCTTTCATCTTTTCAAGGCACAGAAATCGCTCATTACATGAATGTACCACCATTTGTTGAGTCATCTCCCCTTTGAGAGGAACCTTTATTTTTTATTTGTTTTCAGATGTTTACCACAGCAAAAATTAAAAAAAATGCTTCTTTAAAACTGCTTGTACATAAAGATCCGTCTATCTCTGGCTTCTGTTTAGTGTATATCCCTGAGAGTAGGGTCTTTGGTCAAAGAAGATAAATAGCTTACTTTTGAGGGATGCTTCCAAGAATGGCTGGATTAATTCACAATTCCAGCAAGAGTGCAACAACAGTGTACTCATCCTCCCACAGTCCTCTCCAACAATTGTCATTTTTCCTTTACTGTCATCTTTGGCAAACATCAGGGTGGTTTCAATTGGCATATCTCTGATCATTAGTGATCTGGAATATTTGTCCATATAGTTGCTGATGATTTGTATTCCTTCTTTTTTGAAGACTAACTCTTCATACCTTTTGACTGCTTATCAACTAGTAAAATAATTATATATATATATATATATCAATTCCCTATGTATTTCAAATATTAGACTATTATTGGAAAAATTAGGTATAGTTTTCTCAATTAACTATTTCCCTTTTATTCTAAGTCTATTGATTTAGTTTATCAAAACCTTTTCAATTTCATGTAATCAAAATGACCATTTTATATTTTATGACTATCTCTAGTACTTGTTTAAGAACAAATATTCACCTCCTTTCTCACTCATAGTTGGGAAACCTATTTCCTTTCTTTCTCCCATATATTGTTTATGATCTGACATTTCATATGTAGATCATATATCCATTGGAAACTTAGGGTAGCATGAGATGTTAGTTTAAGCCTCATTTCTGCTAGCCTGCTTCCCAGTTCTTCCAGATTTTTGGTTGCTGTTGTTGAATAGTGAATTCTTACCCCATTACTTGAGGTCTCTTTCAGTATATCACACTTTATATGATCATCATTTATTACTGTGTCATGCAACTCTTTTGTTTCACTGACCAAGTTTTCTCATTTTTAGCAAGGACAAAATGGTTTGGATGATTCTGGACTTGCATAGTTTGAGATCTGCTGCTGCTAACTACTTCCTCCCAACGTTTATTATGATTCCCCTTAGGATTTTGACCTTTTGTTCATGTAGGTGAATTTTTTTAGTAAATTTTATAATTCAGTGAGGTAACTCTTCCTTAATGTGATTCATATGTCATTAGATAGGCAAACTAATTGTCATAACATTGTCATATTTATTATATTACTACAACCTAATCATGAGCAATTAATATTTCTTCATTTTTAAGTATTCCTTTATTTAATACTTATATTCATGCAATTACTGTACATCTTGGCAGGTGCACATACAGGCGTATTATACATTCTACAATTATTTTAAATGAAATTAATTTTCCTGTATTATCCAATGTAATGGAAATGCAAATTTAAAGATCTTCCCTGCCCCTAGGCTAAAGTGCACCCTGAAGCCTGGGGTGGGAGGCTTGTTTTACAGTAGATACTTCTTGATTGGCCAGTGAGTCAATAAGGTTGTTACATTCTCTGAGCCAGGAGAAGGCTATATAAGCCCTGATGTGTAGCTTTGCTTTGGGGACTCACTTTGAGAAGTGTTGTGTGATTTGATCTGAATTCTGGGAAGCCATAGTTGAGAGCCCCCCCTCAGCTTTGAAAAACCCAGAAGTTGAAACCCAGATGTTGATTGGATATGGATGTAATGGTTGGACAGTTTGGAAAGCTGTCTACTTGATCTGTTTCTCCGTCTTGATAATTCTGTCTGTATATTCTGAAGTTCGGGGTGCTGACCTTTTCCCCCTGAACTAGGTAAACGATACATATTGACTGATTAAATAAGCTTGTTAACCCATTTTGAGTTGCTTTCCTTTATCAAAGCAGATCCAAGAACCTGTGTTGGCATCAACCCTGGGGACGCTGGGGTGCTTGCCGCTGCATCCAGTCAGGTTTTCTGAATAATATGGAAAATGGCTAATGATTTCTGTGAGTTTACTTTATATTCTACTTTGCTGAAGTTGTTATAATTAATATTTATTTGAATATTTGGGGCTTTCTAGGTCAATAATCACATCATCTAAACAAAAAAAGAACATTAGTTTCTTTCCATTTGCCTATACTGTTTCCCTTAATTTCTTTTTCTTACTATTGCAATAGCTGTAACTACATCAAATAATAGTGGTGACAATAGATGTTCTTACATTACCTCTGATCTTATCAGAAAGGCCTCTAGTCTTTCTCCCTTTAAGATGCTAGCTTTTAGTTTTAGATAGATGCTACTTACTTTATTAAGAAAATGTTCATATTTTCTTATGATTTTTGATGTTTTGTAACAAATGTTTGTCATATATTAAAAAAAAAAATTTCCTGCAGTTAACCCTGTAGTTTTATTTTTTATTGTGCTCATATTTACAATTTATTAAACAGCTTTTAAAATAATGAATTTAAATATTTTTTCATTATATTGATGAGTATATAAAATACAATTTTTGTATCGATATGCATATTATTCATAATAGTTTTCAACAGTTGTTGAACTCATTAAGAGCAGGTACTGTCTTTTGTCCCTTTTTTATCCCCAGTGCTTAGTGTGGTATCTGGTACATGACAGGCCCTTAACAAGCATTTATTGGTAGATTGATTGCTTTCCATAGTATTGAACCAACCTTGTGTTGCTAGTATAAAATTGGTTTGTTCATGCCATGTAATCTTTTCAAGGTATTTCTGTACTTCCTTGGCTATGATTTTATTCAGTGTTTCGCATCAATATTCATTAGCAAACTTGATAAAAAAATGTTTTTCTCTGATTTTTCACCCTTTAATTTTGAGTACTAAGACCTTATTTGTTTCATAAAAGGTGTTTGGTAGGATCTTTTCTTTGTTTTTGCAAATAGTTTATGTAAATTTTTCAATTTTAGGATTCAATTGTAAATCCATCTTTATCTAGGTTTTTATACTTTGGAACATCATATATGGCTTTTTAAATTTCAGTGTATGAGAATGGATTACTTAAAATGTTTATTCTTTTGCTTATATGATTATTTCATATTTTTGGAAATACTTTCATTTAGTACTTTTGTAGAATGATAATTGATTAAATTAGTTTTTTTCTCTTCAAATGTTGTGACTTCTTTTGCATTTTTGAATATGGCAACTTGGCTTTTCATCTTTTTTTTTTAATCACATTTGCGTGGGTTTATCTATTATATTATTTTATTTAGCTAGTTTTATTTAGTAATCCAAAGGAGTTGCTTTGATTTCAATTTTATTTATCACTTACTTGATTTTCATAATTTCTATTTTTGTGTTTTGTAGCATTTTTGCTTATGTTATGCCCAATTCAATGACATGTTCTTTCTGTCTATTTTTTGGATGCGAGTACTTAGAGATATACATTTTCCATAAGGACTGGTTTGGGTGCATTCCAAATGTTTTACTACATTATTATGTTATTGACATTCCTGGAATTACCCAAAAGTCTCAAGAGTTCTCTCCAGTCAACTTAAAAATGATAAATCTTCAAAATCCTTAATCCCCTAAAAAGTTTTCAGTAGATCCACAGACTTTCATTATCTCACTTTATTTCTCTAATTCCAATGTAGCCAAAGTTGAGACAACATATGAGTGTCATACAGGTGGTATTCTTGTGTTCTTTTTCTCTTTTCTTATAACCTAATCTCCCCCAGAAAGTTTAAGTGGGAGTTCGTCCTGCTCACTGGGACAATTGCTTCAAGTATGGAAAGTCCATTAATTTTTCCCAGTATTATTAAACTCTCTGGATATAGCCCTCAGATGTTTTTTTGTTGTTGTTGTTGTTGTTTTTGGTTTTTTTTTTGTTGTGTTTTTTTCTGGCTTAAAATATTTTAAATCTTTCTAGGTAACAGAATCTAGCTCACAACACAGATGTTTTAAACTTTACAAAGACAGAAACACAGACAAAATTACAAGACAAATACATTCAACTAGTAAAGGGCCCAATCACAATCCTTATGGAGGCACAGTGGTCACCAAGCTGTCCAGTTTTCACCTTAGGCACACAGCTACAATTTCACAAAGGTGCACAGAGAATCCAATTTACAGTGGTATAAATTTAAGAATGGATATCCTTACCAGAGTGATGCAGGATGAACCAAGTCAGTGGTGGGGAGTTGAAGGTTTCCTCATAAAGAATGGCAAGCTCAACCAAAGTGGGCACTCAGAAGATTAGAGCAGGGACAAGGGTAGATGACTCACCAGTTTGGGGATAGAGGGGGTAGATTCTGGATAAATTAATTTCCTGTTGAGCCTAGTTCATTTCCACTGGTACCAGAGTCCAATGACCTGGTTTCAAGTCCACTCCCACGTCAGAGACCAATTAATGTCAACCAGATGGAACTAGTCTCTAACTTGTGGGTGTCCAGAGCTGAAAAAAAGCAGGCTAGAAACAGGAGGGTAAGGAATCAACCAGATGTTTAATTTCAATGTGAAGGGAATGGCTTTCAATGAAGGACACATATATTGGAGCACCATGAGTGGGTGGGGAAGCCTTAGGTAATGTGAGGAGATCTCAATCCTTGCACCTATGGCTATGCAGAGCTTTATCCCTGACAATGAGAGTGACAGCAACAATGTGATATATCAGTTTGTTTCAGAGAACAGCTTCATGATCAGATATAATTCTGCAATTTTTCTGTGGCTGACATCATGTAGAGGGTGAGCACAAAGGATTGTTGTTATACCGAGTTTGAAATGCAGCCTTCTTGCTGGGTCTTAGCTTTGCAAAGCAGAATGTTGTCTACTATTTTGACAGGGGGATCACACTAACTTAAGAAGTGAGGCTCTTTTGGTTAATCTCTTGGGCTCTTTACATGAAACTACTATGCAAAATTCCTTAAAGCTTAAGTTTTGGTTTAAGTTGAAGATATCTCCAAAAGGAGAGGGTAGGAAAGAATACAATGCACAATATAGATAAGGTTTAAGTGAGTTGCCTATTTCTTATCCCAAAAAGTGCTTAAAATATACTCATAATCATGAATTCATAAAAACTCAAAATTTGAAGTAGTAACATAACAACAACTACTGTTCTTTCCCAAGGACTGGGACTTGAACATCTAAAAATGAAGCAGTTTGAGAGACTTCACAGCAGATGTCTTGCACTTTACCTTATCTCTGTTTCATTCAAGTAGTTCCTTCAAAGTTTATGTCTCTTGGCAAGCCAGACCAAGGATTAGCCTTATCTTCCATCACAGGTCATCTTTACCTCCAATAACCATCATAGAAAAGATGTAGAAAAGGCATTTCCAGCACCAGCTTGGGACCCTGCCTCACCAGACCTCTCAAACTTACTAGAAGGCCTCGAAGGCTAGGCACATCCATTTTAGGATTATTATTCAATTACTTATGCTTAGGAAAGAATTACAAAACAGAAGAGATATCTAAGGCTATATAATCCAATCTCAGTCTCCACCAGACAAGACATGTGCTTTAGCTGCTATATGTACATAGAAGTTATGTAGCTGGGATCAGGGGATGGCAAAAGCCCTTCTAAGCAGAGATTTGAATAGTACTGGTATTATCTTTAGGTAGAAATAGAATAGAAAGTGGTAGGGAGGTCATTCAATTTTAAAAATCTAATGGTCTGGGGATGGCTAAGTGATGTAGTGAACAGAGCACTGGCCCTAGAGTGAGGAGGACCTGAGTTCAAATCCAGCCTCAGAAACTTAGAACAAAAACCTAGCCATGTGACCTTGGGCAAGTCACTTAACCCCAATTGCCCTCCAAAAAAAATCTAATGGTCTACAGTCTTCCTGCTGCCACTTTTGGGCACTGAAAACAATTAGATTACTTCATCAGGATATGGAGACAGAAAGACTCTGAACTTGATGCAGAAAGCTAATCTAATTGGAAGAAAGCTCTAGTCCTGAGAACTGATTGGAAAAGTCAGAATCCTCTGCTGTTTTAAGGTATTATTAGGGAAAGGCTATTTTTCTCTCTATCACCAGCAGCAGTTTGAGGAAAATTTTCTCATAAGGTTTCTGTCTTGCCCTTTTCTTCCCCTAAGGCTCAAGAGGAGAAAACTCCTCAAAACTAGAGAGAAATATTTGAGAGCTTTAGAGTTTCAAGACTTAAAGGACCTACTTTTCACTGAAATATTTCAGTTTCTTCAGTTTCCAATTACATAACTTATGTTACTACTCAAAACTGGGCTGTGTTATGCTTATTATTACTTTGTCTTCTCTTAGAGAATGTTTCATAACTAAGAGCTGATTTTGTCATCTTGACTTCTTTATTCAAATGGAAATAACACTAGACAAGAGTCAGGATTTATAGTTAGGAGTGGTAGCTATCACACACACACACACACACACACACACACACACGTAATGCCAAAAACCCTGAGTTGTAGTGGTATGGCTAACCTTTTGAGCAACTACCTTAACCTATCCTGTTTGAGTGAGCACAGATTGAATAGAAAGACAAATCTACCTAAAAAAAAGAGAACTTTGAGAGGTCAGAACTGGTATCATATCATACCTGTGCTGCACTGTTAGGTGGTCAGAACTGCATGCTATTTCAACATATTGTTATATTACATTTACTTTTTTATTTGTTTATTTAGTTTTAGTTTACAACATTCAGTTCCACAATCCCTTGAGTCACAAATTTTCTTCCCCTTCCTTTCCTTCCCCTTCACCCCACAATGGCACGCAAGACAATGTAGATTTTACAAATACTTTCACATTAAACATTAGTCAAATTCTAAAGAAGAATTATAACCAATGAAATGAAGAGAGAGAAAGAAGGAACAAAACAAAACAAAAAAGAAAGAGAGCAAGTAGTTGGTTCAATCTGCATTCAGATTCTGTAGTTCTTTCTCTGTATGTGGATAGCCCATTCCATCAGGAATCTTTTGGAGTTGGCTTATAGCTTTGCACTGCTGAGATGAGCCCAGTCTATCAAAGTTAGTCATCACAAATGCGATGTGTCTGTAATTGTGAACAAATTTCTCCTGTTTCTGCTGTCCTCACTCAGCATCAGTTTATAGAAGTCTCCAGGTTATTATGAAGTCTATCTGCTCCTCATTTCTTATAGGACAATAGCATTCCATTACATTCATATAACACAAGTTGTTCAGCCACTCCCCAACTGATGGGCATCCCCTTGATTTCTAATTCTTGGCCACCACAAAAAGAGCTGCCATAAATATCTTGTACATATATATCACTTTTCATGACATTGTTTGCTGTTCATCATATTAGAGCCTTCTGACAATGCATGAAGAAATTATCCATGATACATAGGCATAAGTTTTCTTTATTTCTACGGAAAATTCTGACTCTCATTTTTTTAGCCTTGAACTTTATTTTCCTACATTTTCCCCATCTTACTCTGTTCCCTCCTTCACATTGAAGGTACCAAGTTTCATGATATATGTTGATTTGTTTAAGCATATCTTGACATTTTTTCATCTACTTTCTCCATCTTTACCCTTTGTGATAGATATTTGTGCATAAGCTATAATTATCTTCATGATAGTCTTTTTTGACTTTGCTCATCATGAGCACTACAAATGAGGTGACAAAACGTCTCACACAATCATATTTCAAAATGTCTTTGGGCACATAATGAAATTGTCTCATTTATTTGCCAAGAACATGTGAAGTATCTTTCCATTTAGCTGCAACTCCTTTATGTAGCTTCATTTATAGTGAAAAAGCCAATGTTGTTATGGTTCAGTTCCTGTAGTAATAAAATATCAACTCTTCAACATTGGTTATTTATGGATGATCTGAAAACTATTTGATTCCTGGCAATTTGTCTCCTTTTCTATTACTGTGCCATCATCATTGATGAAGCTAAAGAGCGCTACATGGGAGAAGGAGCCATTTTGTATATTTTATTGCATTTTATTTTGTTTCATTGATTTCAATGTCCAGAAACTCATGATTAAACTATTTGTAATGATCCTCCTTGAACTTTGCTAAATAAGCTAATATTTAGACAGTAGACTCAGGTTGTTAGGCCCTTCACTGAAGGCATTTCTAGATGGGTAGAATCTGACACTTTCATTCTATTCTTATAGGCTTTGTGAACACAGGGTCATAAGGAATTCCAAAGGTATTCATAAGGACTATAGATGTAAAGCCTCAAAGATGATCTAGTCCAACCCCATCATTTAAAAGATGAGGAAAGCAAGGCCAAAGAAGGTTATGTGACTTCCCCAAGATAGTAGCAAAAGTCATTTTAGTTTCCAGAGGTGGTAAATATCATATTTTAACCTAGTTCCTCTGCCTCCAAAGCCCATATACTTCCACTCTGTCATACATCCTCCTTCTATATTGTTCCTCTCCCCCAACACAAAAGATACAAATGGGAGAAGCAGCTATAAGCAACATGGGGGTGGGAAATGGTAACAGAGCCTGTTGGGTCATTCTTACTCTATTATCTAAAAATAATGTCTAAACCTCTCACATTTGCCTTTCCCTCTTCTATTTTTGTTTTCTGATTGTTTTTGAGGTTATCTTTCCCTCCAAAGTATATCCCCAAAACTGTTATTGTCTTTTCCTCCAGTTTTATTTCAGTCCTTTCTCCCATTCTTCAAGCTTTGAATTTTGTTCCATTTATTTTTGCCATGGGATCTTTGGTTAATGTTTATACATTTTCAATGTTCTCATAGTGGAAGGACTCCTGGATTGAAAGTCTAGAGAACAGAACTCTTGTCCTGACTCTATCATGAATTGTTTAGTGTTGAGCAAGTCACTTAAATATTTGTCTTCCTTAGTTCTCTTCCATGTACAATCTTAGGTCACCATGTAAGCTCCCATCTGATGAGGCAGATTGTAAAAGCTCTCCCTCTTTCCCTTTGTTGTTTGAGTAATTCTGCCTTTGGAAGTAAAATTGTAACATGTATGTATGATTTCTATTATGTCCCCATTTAGAAAGTAAAAACTCTCCAAAAATAGACCAGAGAGCAGAGTTGGGATCCCAGCCATGCCCTAGGAAAGGTGTCCTTGTCCCTGGGGAGTTCCCAGAGCTCTCCCATTTCATCATGCTATGAGCAACAGGACACCAGGAAATGCAAAGACTTAGGCAAATACAGCTGTTTGTGAGAAACAAGATGATATCAGTCAGACACAATCTTCAACAGATTAAAAGGACACAATTAGTAATAATTAGGAATGAATGCTAGTAATATCCATTCAAAGTAACCATGAAGTGCGTAACTAAAGACCTCCACTTTCTCATTACTGTTTTTTTTTCTCAGCATTCTAACCACCAAAGCAATCACCAATGATTAATAACAAACAAACACATAGTTGTATATGTCTTTACTTGTCTATTCAGAAATGACCTCTTGTGATTCAAAGGGAGGCTTGAATTTGAAAAAGAGAATTTCATATATTACTGCCATCAGCTACCTTGATTCTGCTTCAGTCTCATGTTTCAGGGAAAGTCCCTGCAAATTCCCTCTTCTCCTTTCCTTTTATTATCTCTGTTCAAAAACTTCCATTACAAGGAAGAAAAAAAAAAAAACACCCTTCAACCCTGATCTCGTGGCAGCTTCTTTCTTCTCATATTGGAAAGAAATTAACTCCCAGCATACTAGACTGAACCAAATCTTGATCATGATTGATTGGGGGTGTAGGGAAAGAAATTAGATCATCTCCAAAGTCCCACCTAGATATGTGCTGTGCAGAGGTCAAATGATTGTAGGGTTACAAGAGACAATAGAGATTAACTACTGAGGCTGCCTCATTTTAAATTTACCATTGATCCCATAAATCGATTATTCTTTTACTCTCATACATCCACCATAACCTACATATTATGGGCTATCTTTCATTTTTCCATGACATATTTGTTAAATCTGATGTGTATTTATGAGCCATTCCAAAGATAATAGCAAGCGACTGGAAAGGTGCCCTATTTCACACTCTTTATGGATTTAATCATTAAGCATGATAGCTGTTTTTTACATGATCTGGAATAGAAAACCATGGCTTATCTGATCAAAAACTTAATCTGAAATTCCCAAATGTTTGTTTTTCCTATTTTCTTCCTTTGATATGTTACATTCCTCTGATAATAAACAAATGGAATTTTTCCATCTTCTTCGTGGTACCCCATGGTGTTAATGGAAACAGCACTCGACTTGGAAAAGAAAGATCTTTTTTGACTCCTAGTTTTGCAACTTACTACCCATGTGACCTTAGGTAAGTCACTTAAATCTCTCTGAGTCTCAGTTTGCTCATCTGCAGAGTGAGGGAGGTGCTTAAGTGATGTCTGGAATCACTTCAATTTTATGAAGGTTTTGGCCCTATACATCATACATGATCTATCTCACCAACTTTTGCAGAAAGATTACAGAAAAAAAGTCTTGTAATTGGTGTGCAGTCATGTTATGGGCATACTGTTTCTGATATCCTTTCTTGTTCCTTTTTAAAAATCTCATTGTTAATGCTGTCTAGTTTCATTCTGCTGTTTTTTTCACCTTTCTGCCAAATATCATTGCAAGTTGCTGTCAGCGGTTTGTTCAAGCAGCCCTTTAGAAGAGTAGCTGTGAACCTAGCTGCTTCTCTTTTCACGTTTGATTGGTCTGCTCTCTTCTTAAGCTGTGTCTCCCCCCCTTCAATCTTAGATCAGAATTCTGACCTCAACCCACTTCCTTGCCTATCATTTGCTACTTTTTTCTTTCTGCTAAAACAGCACCATCAAAATGACTTTGTTGTTGCACCTTTTCAGTGGTCCAATTTTATACTCACCACTGTTTTCTCACAGATTGCTGCCCTTTTTACTCTGAGAATATTCTGAGGTACCTGTATGTAATGTTTTTTCATGCAACTTCCTAAACCTGAAGCCTACTCTGTGATCTTCAACTGGTTTCCACTTGAGACTTCATTTTCCTCATCTGTAAAATTGTGAGTTTGGACAAGGGTTCCTTTAACTTCTCCTTACCTATTTATTATCTTACCAATCCCTCCTTATCTTTATTCTGCCTCTACTGCACATTTCCCTCATTCATTCTTCCATTTGTGTCACATATTTCTAGGTCATTCAATTCAAAAAATATATTTGCTTAAGCACTTGCTATGTGTAAGACATTGAATGAAATAGGAATCTATTTTACTTTTTATAAAAATACATTTTATGGATGACTTTTTTACATTCATATTACATTTACATTTTACATGCTTTTACACTAACATTTGTACTATCATTTCTGAAATGAACTTTCTCTTTAACAAAGGAAAATGTTTAAGCAAAAATAGATTGAAAGACAGTCAGATAATGAATTGAAAATTCTGTCCTTGTCATCCTGTGCCTCTTTCTTGAGAGGAAGGAGGAATATTTCATTAGGCTAAACAAGGTTCTAATGGAACACTTTCTCTGCTCTCAAGGAGCTTATGGTCTAGTAAAAGGAAATGAAACATTCATATGTAACTAATACAAAATAATAAAGGATATGTACATTAAAAAGCATTACAGGAAGTACAAGGTGAAGTTCAAGGAAGTAAAAATAATCACCAACGGGGTAACTCAAGGCAGTGTTGCTAGTGCTAAAATTTTGATCTTCCTTAAGAAACTCTAAGTTGTTTCTCATAAGCTATTCATTGTCCATGTTTCTGATTTCCCTTGAAGCTGATGAATTTTTATTAATTCAGTCAATCTTCAAGGCTTCTTTCAAATTTTCTTTTATTTATCCCTAATTACTTTCACTCTTCTTGTATCTAACACTTCTTTCTTATGCCATACTACTTTCTGCCTCCGGTGTCTCTATGGAACTTATTCTGACGCTTTGTATCTTTCTATAATTGGCCTGTTGTACTCTCCATTTTTTCCATCCATTCATCTTTCTTGCTGTTCTATCTCTGAATCCTTTCTTCTGCTGTGAAACAAAAATAAAGAGTTTTGTTTTGTTTTGCTATGATAGGTCTGTCATCTCTCCTTTGATCAGCAAGGATTCTCCCTGCTATTTTCCTGCCATTCCTCTTGTTTTTATTTTATAATAATATCTGTTTCCTCACCTTTCCCCTCAGCATAATTTGAAGTTGATCTTTTCCTTCATCATCTTCCATTTCTTCTTTCCAATAGTTTTTACTTGCTACCCCAACCCATCCTTATCTCTTAGAAGGCCAGGTGGTTCAATTACCTCTACATGGTTTGAGCAAAATATTTCCACCTCAGATTTTTAACATATCTTTTTATTCTGTTTTGCCCAAATCTGTCACAGATGCATTTTTTTTCATTTAATTATTACTTGCCCCTGGAATTTTTATGTAGAAACCCCTTTTCTCATCACAGAAATTATGTAAAACACATATGTAGGGGGGAGAGTACTGTCCCTACTTATCCCTAAGGAGAAAGGTAGCATGATATTATGAATGAAAAGGCAGCCTTTTAACTGGGTTCAAGTCTAGAAAGAGGGTCTCACCCTTCTCTAAAACTGTAAAGTGCAGAATAGTTACCTATCTGTATTGGTAGAGGTAATTTCTTTACTAGGAAGCTACTTACACTAAAGAAGTGATAGCTCTAGATGTGATGTGTGTCAAATCCTAATACAGACTATTCAATCTAAGCTGACTTTCTGTACTAATAATCATAACGGTTTGACTCTTCTTCTTCCTTTATGCCCCTATGTCTTCCCTGGGAACACTAAAACATGGTTCATGTTTTTCAAAGGGCCCTTGGTTCCATTGCAAGGATTCAGGCTAATGTGTCTATTTATAAATCAAAGAAGGAAAACTTCTTATATGAAACCTCAAATGAAGTGGATGAAACTTTTCTATGAGCACTGTTTCTCTTCACAAATGTACAGCAAAGTACACACAGACTCATGTCACTGTACTTAGCATGATGCCTACATCATAAGGAAAATCTAATTTCTGTTGAAGTTATAGCTTCAGCTTTTCTTGTGAGCAAACTGGTCCCATATCTCTGGGGGTAGATTGAGCATCTCCAGTGCAAACATGGTCTGGGCTACGCTGCCATGAATACCAATCTGCCACTTGGCTCACTAAGAGGTCAGAATCTGGAGACAAAAATCCCTTCTCCTGGGTTCTCCAAAACTAATAGGAAACAAAGACTTCTAGATTTATCCCCTCTCTATGCAAAGATCACTTTCAAGAAGAGTATTGACCCTTTGCCCATTACCCTGGGATTTAACAAAATTTGACTTCCTTTTCATTTGCATTTTGACCCAGATCTTGCTTATATGAATCATATTTGGCACCAATTATCTAGCTGCAACTGAAATACAGAGGTTAAAATGAAATACCTATGCTTCCCTTTTCATCTTCATCAGTCCCCTGTGGGCAAAGCTTTTTTTCAATGCATTATCCTTGGAGATCCCTGATGTGTGTGTTTGTGTATGTGTGTGTGTGTGTGTGTGTGTGTGTGTGTGTGTGTGTGTGTGTGGAGAGAGAGAGAGAGAGAGACAGAGAGAGAGACAGAGAGAGAGAGACAGAGAGAGAGAGAGAGAGAGAGAGAGAGAGACAGAGAGAGAGAGAGACAGAGAGAGAGAGAGAGAATAGGGGTTAAGTGACTTGTCCAGGGTCACATAGCTAATAAATGCCTAAGGACAGATTTGAGCTCATGTTCTTCTGACTCTAGGGCCAGTGCTATATCCACTGTGCCAACTAGCCACCTCTGGATATACTTTTAAAACTGGTTCAGTGTCTAGTCTTGTAATCACATGCCATGGAGTATTTCTCCATTTCCATCCAATGTTCACTATCTTCTGCTTTCTAGAAAGCCCAAGATTTTTAATGCTACTCTAGTTCATGCCTAGAATTCCTGACACTAAAACCATTAATTATACTGTTGCTAACTTTTTTCTTTGTACTTCTAAGCTGAGACCATGGCTACAAGTTAAGTCTCCTTCAAATAATATCTCATTCAAGATGCATGGTAGTTACGAATCTCAAGATATGCCTAAAAAGCCAATTCCAAAGCCTGAGTGATAGCCAGACATGGTCCTAGTATAAAAATTAATATGTATGCACTAAAGCCAGTAGCACTGACCCTGGTAGCAGTGACCTAGAAACATCATGTACTAGAAATGCCAGATTTTGGCTCTGGACTAGTTGTCTACATTTTATTCAGTATGGAAAAATTAAAAATCTTTGGATTTTCTCCTTGGATAAGTGGTGAATGGATATGAACAGTTCTAAAAGGGAGATTCAGAAACTTTTAACAAGTATGTGAAAGAGTGCTTGAAATCACTAAGCAATAAGAGAAATTAAGATTGAAATAACTCTGAAGTTTTATCTTATACCCTACAAGGTAGCAAAAATGACAAAAAAAAAGGAGAACATTCAATTTTGGAAGGATTGTGGAAAGATGAGCACATTGACACTTTGTTGGTACGACTCTGAATTGGTCCAATCATTCTAGAAATTAATTTGGAATTATGTCAGTCACTGAAATGTTCTGTGCCTGTCCTTAGACCAACAGTGACCCACTTGTGAGTCATATATATCCAGAATGTCAAATACAGAAACACATCAAACAAATCAAAGTTTAAAGAAGCAAGGTTTTCAGCAGCAAAGAACTGGAAATCAAAACAACGCCTATCAAATGGTAATACCTAAATAAAATGTGGTAGATTAATATAATGGAATAGTATTATACCATTATATTGTACCATTATAAATGACAGATGTGAAATACACAGAGAACACAAGAAATTATGCAAAGTGAAATAATCAGAAACAGGAAAAAAAACTAGCATACAAAGAATAATGTAAATAGAAAGCACAATAGTGAGTCAATAAACATTTATTAAGTGCCTACTATGTGTTGAGCACTAGGCTAAGTGCTAGAGATACAAAGAAAGGCCAAAGACTATCCTTGTCTCAAGGATCCCAAAATCGAATGTGGGAAGAAACATGCAAGTGACTATGTACAAAGTATAAACATGAGAAATAGCACATAATCAACTGAGGGAAGGCACTGGAATTGAGAAGAATGGAGAAAGGATCCCTGTAGAGGGTGGGATGTTAGGAGTGAAGCCAAGAAATTCAAGAGGTGACAATAAAGAGGGAAAGTCTTCAGGCATGGGAGAGAGCCAGTGCAAATGCCTGGAGTCAAGATCCAGTGTCTTACTCAAGAAACAGCAAGGAAGACAATGCCACTGCAATGAAAATAAACAAAAACTTAACACTGAAGGATGGATAATATTTATGTTCAAGCCCCACAAAAGAGGGAAGAAAATACATTTTCCTCCCTCCTTTCTGGAGGCAGGAGACAATTGCAAATATTCTAAGACTAGGTTAATATGCTGGTTAGTTAATTGAACTGCTTCCTTCCCACCTATTTGCTTTTTTTTTTAACTTAGATATAAGGGATGGCCCTCTATAGATAGAAATGGAGAAAGGTATTTTGGGAAATGAAAGAGATGGAAAAACAAAAGATGTAAATGATTTTTAATTTTTAAAACATCTCTTGCTGCAAATCTTCCTGAGAATAGCATAGCATAGTTTGAGATTGCTTATTTTTGCCAAGTTGAAACCTCCTCTAACAGTTTTCTCTGAAAATGTCAATTCTGATGCAGATGAATCCCGGTTGGGAATCTGTCTACCATGAAATACTTATAACACATACAGAAGTGATTTAGTTCCTGGTTTGGTCAAACTGTGTGCATACTACAGTGAACATGGTCATTTCCCATTCAGATTCTATCCTGATTCTTTTATTTCCCCTTCAGACACAAGTGATCTATGCATACCAGCTCCAAAGGCTTGATGCAGCTTATGTGCACCAAGTAAGAATCTCCAGTTAGTAGCACTTCCCTCTAAACAGACCAGAAACATACCTCCCATTACTTATGTACATCTGCTGTGATAGAGTTTTCTCTTGACCCAGATGTCCAAGCTCATTTTGGGACACTTTCATAGTCATGACTTGGCAGCCTTTCAGAGGCACTAATTGCTTTCTCATATCTCATATAGGGTCATTTGCATCTAATATATGTATAAAGGCAACCTTACTTGTAATAAACTCTTCCGGTACCATAGAGTACCATAGAGAAAGACAGTACTTACCAGGCTTGCATTTGTTTCAAGTACTTTATGTCTAAAGGTAGATATAAATTATGTAATCTGTTTATATATTCTCCCACTTAAGGGAAACTAATATTTGCCTTCCATCCAGGTGTTTTGGCAATAAGGCAATTAGGGTTAAGTGACTTGCCCAAGGTTGCACAGCTAGTAAATATCAAGTGTCTCAGTTTGGATTTGACCTCAGGCCCTCATGACTCCAGGGTTGGTGCTATGCTATCTAGCTGCCCCTGTGTCCCGTTTTTTTAGTTGTGTCTGACTCTTTGTGACCGCATAGGGAGTTTTCTTAGTTAAGTTACTGGAGTAGTTTTCCATTACCTTCTCCAGCTCATTATATAAGTAAAGAAACTGAGACAACAGAGTTAAGTGACTTGTCCAGGGTCACACAGCTGGTGTTTGAGGTAAGAGTTTAACTCAGGTCTTCTTGACTTCAGCCACATGCTCTATGCACTGCATCACCTAACTTCCCAGACCTTTGCCTAGGGATATCCTGATAGTATTATCTCTCTTGCTTATGGGCTATCCAAGCAGGATCAGTGCCTATTCCTCTGCTGACCACCATTCAGGTTGCATTGAAACATATATAATGCTTTCCACTTTTAAAGCAAGGGTTCCCAACCTGTGGGTGCACAGATCCAGTGTCTACATATATAGATTTTAGAGGGTTTATAATCTTGGACAGAAAATAATTACATCTTTATGTCAATATGATTGTTTTTTAATCCTATAGATTTTATTTTATATACTTAAAAATAAAATTCTGAGATGGGTTACCAACTGCCATAACACACACACACACACACACACACACACACACACACACACACACAAAGAGTTAAGAACTCTGAAGGAATCAAAACCTTTTGCAGATTTCTATCAGCCCAGCATTGTCAGAATAAGACAGACTACATAAGTGAGGATTTGATTGAGAAGTAAGCAATACAAACAATTAATTAGTAAATTATTTATTAAGAGCCAGACACTGTACTATGTTCAGGGGAATACAAATAGAGGTAAAAAAAAAAAACAATCAATTCCTGCCCTCAAATACTTTACAGTCTCATGGAACAAATTCTGCATAATTTGCTAGCAGCTGGTTTATTGGACCTCATTCTCCCCTTCAGTCTCTTCTTTCTCTAACTGAGCACAAAGCAGAATGATGCCTTTTGCCAAGGGAGTATGGATATCAGGGGATGAGGAGATCAGCACTCAGAAAATGAACCTGACCTTGACCCTGACATTTCTAGGATCTTCTGTTACCAAATTCCAAAAAGAAAGCACCAAATTGGCAATTCTGGGGAAATGTGTACTTACTATTCTGGATTCTGGCATTTTTATGACATTAATCTCCAGGCAGGAGCCCAGGAGTCAACTTTATATTCAATTGGATAGAGTTCTCCATGACAGAGCTAAAAATTCATTCAGTTCCTTAACAGTGGGGTCATAACACTTTCTCTTGGCTAATAAGACCCTCATTCAACAAAAGTGCTCACTGCCAGTCATTCATGGCCAATCTGGTCACACAAAATTTACTTAAGTCTACATTTACTTTCATAAATTTTCACCTTCTCAGGCAAGAGTCAGACTGCCTGCTGTGCTTTCTTATATTAGAGACCCTGATTTCTTTATATCATCTATTTCCTCTACCTACCTTAAGGGATCACCATAGTATCTGATACATGGGATCTGCAGGTTAGGCCATATGTATTCATGAGGGCATCCCTGGTCAGTGATGCTTGGTTAAACTAACACATGGCCTGAGTCAATGCTCATCTCTGGCTGGTCACAACCAACTTAGCACTTAGCAGAAAAGAGATCAGTGGGATGATGTCTTAAACCTGCAATCCAGTGAGATACATCATCTCAAACTTCTTATGTATAGTTCACTTCAAAGCCAAGAAAAAAAAAAACTAACTGGAGGGTGAAAAAAAAAAGTCTTACTCTCAGTGAATTTCCTATTCACAAATTTAAGAGTGTACTGAGAGCCCTCAGAGAACCTGGGTCTCTGTTACGTGTAAAGTGTTTTTTCAATAGACTATTTCCTTCTAGGCTGAGCAAAACTTTCCTCCTGGGTACCTGCACCTCCAATTTCTGAAACTGCTTCTTCTTTTTATGTTTATGTACACCCTCTGAATGTAGCACCCATGAAATACTTACAGCACCCATGATCACGATAAAGACCATGACTATAAGTATTTCATGGTGTTCTATTGCAAAATATATCAACCTCTCCAGATAGAGGACAGAGCTGAAGAATTTATTTAGACACCAGAAAACTGAATCCCCAAACCAGTAAGCCAGTTACATCATAGCACCAAAGATATTCAGAAGTCATAATAACAGAGAGCCAGAACATCCTTCAGACTTCCCACAAAACTATACAAGATCAATATTTACTCACAAACCTCTCTATCACCCTTACTGAGTGTCTTCTCTCTCCACCATCATCCAGCTATGTCTGACTAGCTTCCTGTGGGCTCTGCTTCCCATCAGCAAACTCCTCCCACCACAGGCTCCATGTGCCTACATTCAGCCTAGTAGGGGACAGACTTTACTTTCAAAGCAGGGAAGATCTTCAAATTCCCATTCCCATTACACTGGTCCAGATAAAATGAAATGTCCATCTTGCTTCAAGCTTTAGGAATTGTAATTCTATAAACTGATTAATATATAGCTTATATACTGTTCAGTTTAAACCTGAGTGCAGAAGTATGTTCTCATTTGAAAGATACCATTAAAGCCTTTATATAATGCTGACCTATGATTAGGACACTCTAGATCATTGCTGATTGTTTTGGTTTGTTTGTATTGACTTGATGATGCTAACCTTCCCCTCATGACCTTCCTAATATGGTATCACCATCCTCCCAGTGACCAGCTGAGAAAAGTCCTATGTCTCCAGTGTTTGGGAGGCTCAGAAAGAAAGAGTGGGAAAGAAGAGATATTAGACAGAATACCAAACTGAAGGTCTGCAGAGCCATTCTGCTGACCCCACTGTACGCCTTTGAAACCTGGACATACAACCAGCGCCATGCCAGGAAATGGAATCGCTTCCATTTGAATTGTCTTAGAAAGATTCTTAAGATCACCTGGCAGGATAAGGTACCAGAAACAGAGGTCCTTTCTAAAACTAAACTACCAAGCATTCAGACTCTACTGCAGAGAGTGCAACTCCAATGGGCTTGCTACATTTTTCGAATTCCAAACCTAAAGAAGATTCTTTTATGGAGAACTCACACAGGGCAAGTATTCACATGGTGGTCAGAAGAAGTGATGCAAGGACACTCTCAAAGTCTCTCTTAAGAACTTAGTGTGTGACAGGGAAAACACAAGCACAGAACGACCCAGCATGGTGTGCTCTCATTAGAGAAGGTGCTGTGCTCTATGAGTAAAGCAGAATTGAAGTAGCTCAAAAGAAACATGAGATGCACAAATTTAGAGGACCCACACCAAATGTCCACATGGACTGTTTGTGTCTGACCTGTGGTAGAGCACTCTGGGTTCATAATGGTCTGGTAAGCCACAGTTGGATTCACTATAACTTGACTCTAAGTTAGTGATTTCATTTGGGTCCTCTTCAATTCACCATCCTTCCTGTCACCAGGTGAGAAAACTCCTGTATCATCTTGGACTAATCACTTTTATTCACTCCAGATTTTCAGTCCATTACCAAATCTTGTCATTTTTTCCTTTGTGACTTTACTCACTTCAGACTCCTTGTCTCTATCACACATCTGCCGTCCTAATTCAGACTTTCATCATTTCGCAGATGTATATTTGTAATAGCCTCATCATTAGTCTCCCAGTCTTATAATTGGTCTCCCTGCCTCAACTCCTTCCATACGTGAATCCATCCTGCAAAAGTTAAACAGCCAAAATGATTTACCTAAGTCCATGTTGACCTGGTATAGTAAGACAAGCTATGAAGGAAAGCTGCAAATAGAGCTATTGGGCTAATATTGGAGTAAAACCCATCAGGTATATATCCTAAATCTAGCATGAATACGGTGAGCCCAACAAGATGCATAAGGACAGGTGAGCCTTCTGTTCCAATCAATGCTGGGATAGGGTCACAAGTGGCCAATATACTTCTAGTCTAGGTGAGATGGTGGACCTAGTTCCAAAAAAAAGTTTTTAAATGGCAGATAGAAAAGAAGGAAGGAAGCAAGGAAGGAGGGGAGGAATAAAGGAAGAGAGGAAGAAAGGAAGGGAGGAAGAAAGAAAGAAAGAAAGAAAGAAAGAAAGAAAGAAAGGAAGGAAGGAAGGAAGGAAGGAAGGAAGGAAGGAAGGAAGGAAGGAAGGATGGAAGGAAGGAAGGAAGGAAGGAAGGAAGGAAGGAAGGAAGGAAGGAAGGAAGGAAGGAAGGAAGGAAGGAAGGAAGGAAGGAAAGAAGGAAGCAAGAAAGGAAGGGTCTTGACCATGTCCAGTGGCTTCCTATTACATTCAAGATTGAAATTGCACTTCTCTATGGCATTTAAAATTCTTCATATCTTTCCTACCTTTCTAGTTTTCTTACACATTACTTCCTTCCCTCCCTTCAGTCTATGACATATCTCAGTGACCTACTTGTTGTCACTCATACAAGACAATCCATGTCCCATCTTTGTGCCTTTGCACTAGAAATTCACCATCCTGCATGGTATTTTTCCATGTTCCACTGCCCCCAGGCATTACTCTGAGATTGTCTTTTTATCCCTAGAATAATTTTAGCACAGTACTTTGCACATAGAAATCCACTTGGTAAAAACATTCTGAGTGACCATTTCAAGAATACAACATCTGATACTCACACAGTGCTTACATTCTAAGAGGAGAAGTGTGTGCAGGTGTGTGCACTACACTTTGGCAGCTATGCAAAAAAAAAAATGGGTTGGACCAGGCTGAGGCTTTGAGGAATGGAGATCAGTTGGAAACCTATTACCATAGTGCAAGTGAGAAGTCATAAGGGATTGAACTAGAATGGTGGTAATTTAAGTAGAAAGCAGGCTTTGAATTTGAGAGATATTGTGGAAGTAAAAAAATGACAAGATTTGGCAACTGAGTAGTTAATCAGTTTGAGTGAGCATGAGGATTTAAGGACAACACCAAGTGGTGGATACCTGGTGGTGCCATTGACAGGAATTTTAAAAATCAGGATGTAGTAAGTGTAGGAGAAAAGATAATAATTTTGATTTGGGGATATTTATCAATGGGACATGAGGTCAAAATCCATAAGGCAGTTGTTGAGGTAAGTTTGAGAGTGTATGGTTATAAATATAAATATAAGGAAAAGCAGCATAGAAATGATCCTTAAATTTAACGAGAGCTGATGAAGTCATGGACAATATAGAGACAAGAGAACCCAGGGTGAGCCTTGGAGTACACCCACAGCTAGTAGACATGATATGGATGATGCATAGTACACTAAGAAGTCATGATCAGAGAGAGAGGAGAATCAAGAGAGGGCAGCAGCATATAAAGAGAGAGGCAGTGAGATGCAAAGGATACAGCACTGAATATACAATCTGGGATTAGATTCCACTTCAAACACTTAACTAGCTGTGTGACCCTTGGCAAATTGCTTAACCTCTCTGAACTGCAGTTGTTTCACCTTTAAAATGAGAAGTGTCATTGGGTCCTAGAATCAGCTATCTAGAGCTAGTGGGATAGGAACAAAGTGTGTGATGATTAGAAAACATTTAGTGGAGTTTGTGGTATAGGGATCATTTTAGCCGTGGCACTTGGGGAATTCAGTATTGCTGGACTGGGAAAGTAAGAGTAGGAAGAGACCGAGAAGACAGGGTTAGTCACTGTAGAGATAGAGTCTGGGCAGAGAATTTGCAACAGCTCAGTGGTCACAAAGTCTTACTGCAATGAGCCTAGCCTTAGTGGAGTGAAAGTGGTCTTGTCCCTCAGGTGAGTAGTCAAGAGGTCTAATTATAACTATTCAACTAGTCAGGGACATATATGAGATAATAACCCAATTTTTAGTCATAATACTTTTCACGTTACAGGACATTACCTGGTAAAGTTTTAGAAATACCTATAGCCGACCTACACAACCTGGCAGTAGGTTCTGGCACACATAGGTTAGATTAGAGACAGACTGAAGACGGTTGGTTGCCGTGGGTCAGGTGACAAACAGATGTGTGCACAGTAGCAACCCATCATTTTTCTCGGGCTGCCCAAAATCTTTTGGCAGGTCAGAAGTAGCCCACAGGATGTATGTTGTGCAGGCCTGGCCTATAGTATACAAAACTATTAAAATATGTACATAAATGTACATAGAAAAACATCCGGAAATAATGTTTATGTTTAATAAAAGACAGATTCAGACATATAAAGCTAAAGCATTTATTTCTTCAATGTACACTACTTTTAACTTAAATCACACAATTTTAATGTCACATTGTCTTTTCTTCAAATGCCAAGATGGCATTGATGACGTGAAAATTTTAAATCATTTGAGCTTGAGAGTCAATCCTAATTGATCCATTTCAAACTTTTGGATTCTGACCTAATTCATTTATTCCATGCCTTGATGTGGCACAGAGCCTTACCACAGGCTTATGTGGTTTCTAGATTGTCTGACAAATGCATCTAAAATGCCAAATAAGAAAAATTGGATACCTTCTTGGAGTCTAGTCATATCACCAACTATATATATATATATATGTATATGTATGTATGTGTGTGTATTTGTATGGGTATATATATGTATATACATTTATATAAATATATGGTAGGTGCTTACTCAATAGTTGGTGGTAGGAAGGGTGGCTGTTAAGTGTCTGAGGCCAGAACCGAACTCGGGTGCTCCTGACTATGGGGCTGGCGCTTTGCTCACTGTGCCACCTAGCCACCCTTCATATCACCAACTATTGAGTAAGCACCTACCACTTTCCTAACATAACAGAGTCTGGGAAGAGAGAGAAGGGTGAGCATAGGAAGGATGAAACGCAAAGTCCAAACAATGTGACACGGTCCCCTACCTCTAGAGAAGAATCATAACTAGCATTTATATAGCCCTTCAAGGTTTGCCAAGCACTTTACATGTTACTTAAGTTGATGCTCACAACAGGTTGTTAATGACACCTCCTCTGTTCTGCACCCTCTCCTCTTTGCCCTCCATACTATTTCACTTGGCAATCTTGTCACCTTCCATGAACTAAATCATCATCTCTCTGCTGATGATTCTGAAATCTACCTTTCCTGCCCATCTGTCTGCTGAGCTCCAATCTCGCATCTTCAAATGCTTTTCAGATGTCTCCAAGTACATAAGCTCTGCCTCCACATGTGCCAGCATGGCAAGCTCCAACAAGGAACATAAGTCAAGCCTAAATTGAATGAATGAATTCATATACTTAAGTTACCAGAAAGCTACATTAATAGTTAAAGGCTTGGTGCCTGGACCAGTTAAGTCTCAAACATAGTTTCATTGTTTCTTAGGGAAAACCTTAGTAACTCTTAACAGAGTGATCGAATTTCTCTTGATGAGCTCCTTGATCCTTAATTTGTTTCTCAGACAGCAGAAATTGCCCATGAGGTGGGTGGTTCTTAAGTCAATTCTACCTTAGCAAAATCTATCAGAATTAGTATTAAATTTGAAACTTTAATTTTACAGATGAAGAAACTATGTTTCAAAGAGGTCAAGTGACTTTCCCAGAGTCACACAGGATGAAAATGGTAGTGACAGGATTTGAATCCAGGTCCTCTGACTCCAACTCGAGGTCTCTTCACTTGCTGTGCCTCCTCCCTACATGCTCTATGAAGATGCACCTGACTCTTCCAATTTGTATATTTTTCTTTCATTTCTTTTAAACATCACTGCTTCCCTGGTTATAAGAATCAGAGCAAAGATGCCAGCTAGCATTCTCTTTCCATTCCCAGTGCATAAAGTGACTGACTCAAATGTGTTGAAGTTTATGAAATAAAAAGTTTTCAGAGGTAAATTAACATTTTGGGGAATGGGTCCTTCTTCACACTGAAAGATTCACTAGATTTATTCTCTGATTCCCTCAGTGAGCTTAGAAGAAAGGGGATCATTTGGGGGAAAGTGGGGCACATGGAATTAAGTATATTAAGTATAAAGCATATTAGGTATAAGGCTTTATTGTAGCACAATACGGTATGAGAATGTTTTCATATGTAATACATTTACAAAACCCTTTCTTCTGAGGGTCATGGAAGCTTAGAGGTTATCTAGTTGAATTCTATCATTTTACACATGAGGAAATCGAGGCCCAAAAAGCTGAGTGATTTGCTTTAGTCTAGACACTGGCAGGGTCCTAGTTCAAACTCATGTCCTCTGAGTCCAAATCCAGCACTCTCAAAGTTCTATCACAAACCTTTGTTCTTGATTAAATGCACACAAGATCCTGGCAGCATTTTGGCAACAAAATATTATTTAATTCTGCCACAAGTACCATAGATAGCTCTCAGCAAGTGAGTTCATATATTTCCAACCAAATTGACTTGTATAGATAAAACCTGAATTCAGAGAGCGTGTTTTGTTTTGTTTTGTTTTTTGTGCCAATAACAGACTAGACAAATTCATTCAATAATTGTTTTTGTAATCTTAAGTTAACATCCATGTTACATTAAATATTCTGAGTATTAATATTAACATTTAATATTTTTCTTTATATATAATACATAGAGTACATAGAACTATGCAACTATAACTTTCAATAATTCAACATTCAATAATTAAGTTTTAGTAATTTTACCCCCATTATTCACCACTAGTGAACAGTCTAGCATGAACTCATTTACAGTATGTGTAATATGTGTGTGCATGTGTGTTTTTGAGCTAAGTGCTACAAGTTGTTGCTAAATTCAAACAGTAACACGTTCACAGGTAATTCAGAATTATTGGTCAGAATTATTTGTGTTCACCAAAGTAATAAGTTTTTCATTTTTATTTTCCCATAATTCAATAAGTTTGTTCTGATTCTAAATTCTAAATGAACAACTAGGATTTCAACTTTAGCATTTTTAAGTGTCTTGAATCATAGTTTATTAAAAACTGTAAAAATATAATATAATGGACAATTGTCTCATATTTAAATAACAAAAGCATTATCATTCATCTTTATGCTAACATCATAAATTTTAATGATCCAATATCATTTAAAAATTTGACTTAGTTCTGTGAATTTGGAGAAAAATTTGTCAATTTTCAAAGCAAACACATCATATTTTAATAGAAATGGTGTAATGGCTGTATTTATTTAGAGCATTTCAGCTCTCCCCAGTCTAATGTCCATTGTTGTCAATTATATACTCTGTAGTATGTACTTGGAACAATTTGCTTGAAATAAATTGTGTTAGAATAAAAAGGTTATTTGGAAACCTTTCTCTTTTGTGGCATGGTGTTCTAAATGTGTTGTAATTTTAACTGATGGCCTTCTGACAAGGCTTGGTATCACAGCTCTATTTTACATACTCTTCCAGAAGCACTAAATATATGGCAATATGTAAATAAAGTTATATGCCCTGGAGTCATACTATCACACTGACCTTGGGGATCAAAATGGTACAATTCCCTTATGTGTCAGATGGCATCATATAGAAACCCTAGCAGATGAATCTCTTTAGATGAGGGTCCAAATAAATCCAAATAAAACCCTGATTCCCAGTGTACTTATATTACCATTTTCTTTCTAGATATGAAAAAGGGTTCATTGTTTTATGAGGCAGTTAAATGAATATCATTGTTGGCCAAGCCTAATTCAGGCTAGTCTGGTGGTTCGTGGTTTATATTACTACAAACTATAATTCTTGCTGGTCATCTAACAGTTAACAAAAGGAAATATATTTAGCCCTAGCATAGACAGCATATTCAGCAAGGACACAATATTGGTTTAGTTGGGCACAATTTCCATGTGTCTCGGTTTTATGTGCTTACCTACTAGTTAGAAGCAGGTAGAAGGAGCTCCAGACTCCTCGCCTTCCCACTTTTGTACTTCACCCACTAGCTTTAGTTTCAATGGCCCAAGATTTAGTCCTCTGAACCAACTGTATTTTCAAAACTGTTTTAATACCTTAGAAACAGCTAAACCATCTTTCATTTAGGGCCTTAAGAAAATCTAGGCCAGGGTATAATCAGGGACCCTAGTAGATATTGCTCATATAGCAAAAGACAAATAAAAAAATGAATCCTCAATCAGTCAGTGCTTATACTTCAAGAATATATGTGCCACAAAAATAACTGGACGTTTAACCTTGGGCAAGTCACTTAACCCCAATTTCTTAAAAAAAAATTAAAAAATATATATATACAAGACTATGTAAAGGGGGTGGTAGAGAAAGAGGTGAACAGACAACAGTGACCCTGCATTACCTTTTGATTTGAGTCAATATTATGTGCTGGGTAAACCAGAAAGAGATTTAAGAGAATTAAAATACTTACTTCCTTTTCATCAAGAATACCCTTTCACTGTGTACAGCCTAGACTCATAAACATTTTGTGCCAATGAAAAAGCTGACTCCGTGCCTTAGTAGTTGCTCAGGTCTTCTCCATTGCCTTTATTTTCTTGGTGATAACATTGGTTGCAGATTTGAACAGGAAGAAGAAGAAGCCAGATCGCCTTTGGAAAATTATACTGGACTTTGAATGACTCCAAATCACTCCCTGAAACAAAAGTCTCTCTTTTAAATAAGATTGTTCCAGTAAAGCTGTAAGATCATGCAATTCTACTGTCTCTGAAGAATTTATGTTGAATGTATATCAAAGGTTCATTGTGAGAAGTTTGGTGGGTGTGAATAGACAGCAATATAGAAGGATGTCTCAGGGTCATTTTGAATTTTTGGCTGTTACTTGCTTTACCAAAGATAGTAACCCTGCAAGTTCTATGTCTTTCTGGATTTGAATGGGCAGTTTTAAAACAGTAGAGTCTATCACTTATCTCCTTGTACATTGTCTGTATGTGAAGACTTTCCATTATTGTAGGAGAGAGAGAGAGAGGGAGAGAGACAGAGAGAGAGACAGAGAGAGACAGAGAGACAGACAGACAGAGACAGAGACAGAGAGACAGAGAGAAGGAGACAGAGACAGAGAGACAGAGAGAGGGAGACAGAGACAAAGAAACAGAGACAGAGAGACATAGAGAGACAGACAGAGAAAGAGAGGAGAGAGAGAGACAGAGATAGAGAGAGAGGGAGAGAAACATAGAAAGAGAGGAGATCCAGTGATTTGTCCTCCCCCAGCTACTGACATAAAAGCAGCTGGAGTCTAAGCTTTTATTTCATCCTCTGTTATTATTTTAACACTTTTGCATTTTTATTTGCTTGATAAAAACTGGTATCAACTTACACTGACTGCTGTGATTAATGATGCCAGCAAGGACTAGATAGGTAATTGCCCTTTTAGTGACCATAAACATTTTCTCCCTGAGGAGAAACTGAAGGAGGTCAGGATACTAGTTGCAGAATCCATGGGTGAGGGAAAGCATAAAAAGTCATCATCATCATTCCCAAAATTTAATAGAAGAAGGCATTGAAGTAACATAGATTATTATAACACATAAGACCATTATCATCGTTACTAAACATAAGCACCCTATGAGTATCTATATGTGAATACATTATAGGTTGAACCCCAGTCCTAAACATTTTTACACATGGGATCCCATAATCTATATTCAGGAGATTTCAAATGATACTGGGAATTTATTTACATGACACCATATATGTCCATTTTTTTATGTGAATTTTTCTTAATCCAGTTGTTTGACTGTGGCATAGACATAGTGAGATAATGTGAATTGCTTTGTACTCACTTCAGGATAATACAAAATAATTTGGTTATTGTTTGGATTGCCAATGACTTTTCCAAAGAGGCACAATTCTTGGAGCTATCTTCAATTATACTTTGCATTCAACTGAAGAATAGGTCTCTGAACACTCATCATCAGACATGGTAATAATCAAAAGGCTTTTGTTGGTGATCCAATTTATAATTATGTCTTTTCCCCCTCCCCTCTAATAATTCCCATGATTCAGAAGAGGTCAGTGTAATTGACTTAAGAGTTCTAATTTACACATTTGCTGGTTCTCTGCCTCACAGGTTTGATAGACATCTTAATGGCATGACTTTAGACTATGTTCTTCAATGAAGGTATCCCCGAGTAAATATTTCACTGCCAGAAATACTCTCACAATAAACCCATCTACACATATGTATTTTCCACCAGTACCTACAAAATGCTTCCGCTACACATACTATTGACTTTACTTGAGATGTAGCAAGCCATTCTTCATAATATTAATGAAATAAAAATAGAACAATTTAAGGGAATATAGTGAGGACTTGATATTGAATGATTCTTCACACACACACACACACACACACACACACACAGCTTTACAAGTAATTTGAAAGAAGGGGGAATAAAGAAAGAAGCTTTCTCTTCTGATGTGAAAGTTTCCCAAAATAAAAGACAGAATTTTTTAATTAAAGCATTCAACAACTCATCTTCATCAAATGGAATGGCTATTAAATTACAAATAATTATTTAGATTTTGTTCTTGAGAAGCAATGTCTGGTTAATAGATTCTGAGCATCACTTTGATGTTTTAACTGTCTCTAGGCAGAGACACAAAATGGATTGTGTAATAAAAGTCAAATTAAAGAAAGTCAGGATTAATCAGAATCTATTAATTTCTATGTGCCTATGACAACATTTGTAAATCTTGTAGTAAATAACTCTATGTACTGAACAAATATATGTCAAACCAAATACTCTAAGAAAGTGTGAAACAATTCATGAAAAATGTGTGTATATGTACTTTGCCATTTCAAAGAGGACAACCCATTCCAGTTGTCCAGGTCCTCCTTCAGGTGAATCGGACTGCACAAACCAAAATATTGAGGAAAATAAAATAAATTGATTTTTTAAGTGATAGAGAGTTTAAAATATCTAGGAATTATGATTCTTCTTATATAGATTTTGTTTTTGTTGATTTGGCTGTTACAGCATCAACAATATTATGATTAATAGAACATCACAGACATATGATGCCACTTGGTGACCTGTATAATTAGTGCTGCATGTCAGAGTACTGGGTTTTATGCACCCCTTTGTCCTTGTACTTACTGGCAAAAAGTTAACATCTTTCAATATATTAAATGGGTGTGGGGAGGAGGGTGGGCAGGAGAATTACTTTTATTGTAGAGGTATTAAAAATGCAATGCCTCAGTCAGCCAGAAAAGGAAATGCATTTTCTAGCATGTTTTTTATTCATAAAACTTCCCAAAACAAGTACCAGGATCTAACATGATATGTTGCTCATGCTTTCAGGAACCAAGGATTCTCTGCCCAATGAAGTATCAGATGTTTCACCGGCTTTGGCCAAAAATATCCAACTGCCATGAACTCTGAACATAGACTACCCATACCCTGCATCCTTGTCCATGTTTGGTGTAAAGTGGCTTTGGGATTTTTACAGTGATGCCCCATCTGTGTAGGCTGACTTGGCAGGAAAAGGGGACAGTTCAAAATCCAGCAATGCTTAGCACAAGAGGATCACCATTTGCAAGTCACCTACTTGTCACTCTTCGATCAAATTGCCAAACAACTGATAAAGTTTGGCTACTGAAATAACTAAAAATAACCAGAAAACATCCTAATATTTTCATTATTATGACAGAATTAGATTGGACGCTTGGAATGAATCAATTAAACTTTTAAAATGTTGAAGAATTAGGAGACCCAAGCCAGAAGCTCCAAAAGCAAATACATGGTAGCAGGGAACCAGGAGGCAATAAGGACAAGTTTATGGATTTGTTTGGAATGACAATCAAAACATTTCTCATTGTAGCATGATTGAAGATATAACCTCCTAAGGCAAATCGGAGCAAAGATTAGATCCCAATTTCAGGCAATTGGCACCACAGCTTAAAAAGCCCTCAGAGAATGGGATTTTGAGAATTGTACTAGACCAAAACTATTTCTGGAAGTCACCTAGTCAGTCAACCAAGGAATGGGAATGGTATTGTTTTTAGTATCACCAGTTACCCCAAAACATGAAGAATAAACTTTCCTGTACTGTGTATTAAAGGTCAATACAAATCAAAATACAGTTATTTTGCATCAATATGAGAATTGAAACATAACCACAGAAATAATGTAATTTTAAATAAATCTTAAATTAGTATATTGATAGCAGAAAAAAAACAAAGTAATCATTATTCCTTTTCATCAGGATTATTTCTTCTTGACTTCTCACGTTGTCCTTCTTGAGAGTATGCCGCACGTCCTCATCTACTTCCCTTGTAGAAATGCATACCAAGGGTTTCCACTTGCTCTTCCTGTGAACCATGTGAAATTTGTTTTCCCAAAGTCTAGGGCATACTTCAGATTATACTTAGCTTACTTTTCCTCTATTCAAATTCTTAGAGGGAACGGTCACTTTCCTCCAGTGTTCCCATGAACTTTAGCAAACAATTCTATCACTGGTGAGATTCAGGTCCAAAACAGAGTAGAAAAACCAAGTGGTGCTTCTTGCAAACAAGGAGAGTAAGACAAAAAGACAGAGAGGGAAAATGGAATTCTGTTCAGCCAGAAAGAAAGAAGATATCAAACGAAGATTTCAGAAGACTTGTGGTTTTAAGTCCCACTAATGCTCTTGCAAACAGGTCATATGCTCCAGGCATGCCTAACTCTGTTCCTTTGAGGAAACAGTGTATCTCCTACATTCCAACCTTTGTACATCTTTAGGGATCAATGGATGTGGCCCCAAGATTTCAATATAGAAAGATCCTAGAAAGAAGCAGGTTTAATACATAAAGGTTCAGCATATTAGTAAATAGAAAAGTCCATCTCAGTAATTCCAACATGACTCATAAGGAATATATTTATTTTTCTGGTTTGAATTGGAGTAAGGGAAGAGCTTATTGTTATACTTCCTCTTTCGCATTCTTAGTTGTTATTAAACGAGTGGTTTTTCTGCTATTGATCATGGAGAAGGCCAAGTCAAGATGGCAAAGGGAAAGTAGCATTTTGCCAAACTCTCCCAACATTACCTCTCCCAAAAACATGCCAACCTAAATTGTGGTCAGGAAAGGCAATTAAGAGACTTAGTGAATTTTTTTTTTAATATCAGAGTAGCTTAGGAAAAGAGAGAGAGAGAGAGAGAGAGAGAGAGAGAGAGAGAGAGAGAGAGAGAGAGAGAGAGAGATATGCAGAGAGCTTCTCTTTAGCATTAGGTGTAGCAGAAGCAATATGGAGCAGCCACAGCAGCGGGCAAAGGAAGGAGAGGTCCAACACCCACCTACAGTAAGGGACTAAATACTTGATCAGAAAAAGATTGGAGGGGAATCCTGTCTTAGTACTGGGGGTAGCATCAGGTGTTAGGTCTGTTCACCCATTTCCCAGGTCCAGATCATAATTCCAGGGCAGAGAGGAGCAGTTGCAATTGTGAGGGGCTTTAACTGTCTAAGTACCAGAACACAGATAAGGACACAGCAACCTCTCTAGAGATCATACCACACTGGAAGCACAGAAAACTAGCAAGCCCCCACCGAGCTATAAAAGCATCAAAAGGACATTTTCTTCTCCACTTCATTTTACAGATGATGAACTGAGGCAAGCAGTTTTAATTGATTTGTCCAAGGTCACAGTGCTAGTAAGTGTCTGCAGATAGATTTAACCTCATGAAGAGAGTCTTCCTGACTTCCAACCTGATACTTTATCAACTGTGCCACCTAGCTACCCTCTGGAGCCTAGGGATTACAACAAAGATTAACTTATCAAGCAAAATTACAAGGGGAAAAGGATATTTAATGAAACAGAGGGCTTCCAACCATTCCTGGTTTTAAAAAAGGTGAATAGAAAATTTGAGTTTCAAAAACAAGACACAAAAGAAGACTAAAGATGTAAACATAAAAGAGAAATCATAAGGGAAGATGTGCGAAGATGATATTAGTAATCCCTAA
Source organism: Petaurus breviceps papuanus (assembly GCF_028583685.1). Taxonomy (NCBI): domain Eukaryota; kingdom Metazoa; phylum Chordata; class Mammalia; order Diprotodontia; family Petauridae; genus Petaurus; species Petaurus breviceps. The sequence goes on from NW_027185791.1 coordinate 27,738,288, forward strand.
GAGCAAAATTATTATTAGATTAGTTAGAAGGGGTCTATTTAGACTGCCGATAAAGTAACTATTATGTAGAGATGATTTCAATTGAAGAATGGAAAGGTGAGGAAGAGGAATGCACTGCGAGAAGGGCAAAGAATGAGGAAATTATCTGACATAAAGAAGTGTGCAATGAAAAATGTGTGTATTGGAGGGAGAAATGGGGAAGTGGACAATGTTCAAACCTCATACTCATCTGAACTGAGTTGAGAGAAAATTATATGTATGCACATAATTGGTTAGAGAATTTTCTCTTACTCAATAGGAAAGTAGGAGCGAAAGGAGCTAAAAGATAAAGGGGGACAAAGGAGGAGTAAATTAAAGGAGGCAGTAGTAAGAAACAAAACATATTTTTGAGGAGAGAACAAGGGAATAAATAAAAGGATAAATAGAAGAATATAGGATGCAGGACAATATACAGTTAGTAATCATAACTGTGAATATAAATGGGATGAACTCACCTATAAAATGGAAGTTGATAACAGAATGGATTAGAAACCAGAATTCAACAATATGTTATTTTTACAAGACACATTATTAACTATTATATTGCTAAGAATGGGTAAAAATCAAGGTTCCTAATAGCTCCTTTGCCCTGGCCTCCACTTTGGCTACATATGAAATATGGCGAGTCATTATTCCAAGTTTGACTCATTGCAACTAATTCAGTTCAATACAACATATATGGAATTGAGTGACTACTGCATGCAAAATGGAAAATTTTCTGCTCTTGAGGACTATACAATTTATTGGGAAGATACAATATGTATGCAGACAAATCATTTCTATGTAATTTGAAAGGGGAAAAATTATTAAAAACTAGGAGGATCACAAAAGGCTTCATGGAAGTGTAAAACAGGTGCTGTACTTCCATCACCACCACACAAGTATTCCATTTGAAATAATCCATGCAAGAGAACATTTTTCTATTCATAATGCAAACTAGCAGTTAGAGGAATTCAAGGGGAAGCTCAAAAACATCTCATTATTCTCACTCATCTAGCAAAGTCTAAACTCATTAGCTGAATGCAAGGAGTTAATTCTGTCACACTCTGGTTCAAGTACACTTAAAGTTTCACCTCACACTACTTTTCCTTTCTTCACCTACCCTTCACATACATCATACTCTATCCCAAATAGCTTACCATCAACTAAACATATACTTGTGCCTTTTTCTTTGTATTCCCAGGACTTAGCATGGTCCCTGGCCCATCGCAGGCCCTTAATAAATGCTAATTAAATGAACATTGTTTTCTTTCCCATTCTCCAAGGACAGCTCAATTTTTACCCACTCTGCGAAACCTTCCATGATTCTCTCCCAAACCATTGCCCAGCTAGGGAAATGATTTCTCCCTCACATAAGTTTATGCACTAAATGGTATATTTGAAAGACCACTGAAGTTAGATTCAAAAGCCTCAAGTCCCAGCTCTGTCACTTACTAAGTTTATAAATTGGAACCAAGTCCCTTCATCTCTCTCACACTTCAGTTTCTTCACCTATAAAAATGTGATTGGTCTAGGCTCCTGAGGTCCCAAGGTATAGGTTCTTTCAATGATTGTATTTTATATTTCCTTTGTGTGTACAGAGTATCATTCTACCTGATCATAAGCTCCTTGGGGACTGGGAGCATGTTTTATCCATATTTTTTTTATCTTCCCTAGCACTGAGTACATTTGCCATTATATATATATATATATAAAACTAGTTTTTAATAAATATTGAATTAATTTTCAAAAAAAATTGAATAAATGAATGAATGAATGAGTAACCTTAACACTACACCTGATTCAATCCCTCTAGGTTTTTATTCTGCTTCATAGGTGCAAGGGGAAAAAAAAATCAATTACATTTTAAGTTTGGCTAAAATCTAGGCACTCTCCAAAGAAATCAATAGGGTCCCTGTCCTGAATGTACAAAGTAAATCAGGTGTAAATCTATTTAGTTCCTTAGCTACAAAAGACATGCTTAAAACAAAAAGGCTCACAAGTTAATGTCGATAAAGGCTTAAAATATGAAACAATGACATAACTCCTATTACACACTCTTAAGAGGTTGATACTTAAAATTCAAAAATATAGTGGGATTGCAGAATGGGACTTTTGTCTTCATCTCAGTTGTATACTGTTTAAACAACTCTGAAGGGTCATATCTTCTGGGATGTCACAGCAAGACTAAGGCTCATTGTCATGTCAATATTCATCTTCTCCAAGAAGCATTCTAATATATGTAATCACCTATTGTTACCAGTAGCCCAGTTTTCTATTATTCCAGACTTCTCAAGTACATCAAGGTACCACTAAGTGTAAATCTCAGGATTACTGTTCGTTCACTGTGCTCAGGGAAATAAGCATGAAATAAGATAGAAAGTTAGGACTTTAGTTATTAGATTCAGTCTTGCTTAGGCTGCCGCATATGCTGACTGCTATGTGCAAGAAGTTGAAACTATTGCCAGCATTCGGGAGGTAAAAAAAAAAAAAAACAAATACCCTCTCCCCCATTTCATGGGAAGTTCTAGGGAGAGTTGCTGGAGTTCCAATCCATGGGACATTTAAAAGAACAGGAGAGAGTAAGAGCAGAATCTGTCTCTCCCTTTAAAGTTTGCTGATTGAGTGGTTCTTCCCAGCTTGACTGGCCAATTTTTTTAGGGCTTCCTTCTACCCATGCTGCTAGTACACGGACCAAAGTTCTTCAACACTGAATACTTATGGCCTAAAAGTGAGCAGGAGAGCTCAGCTCAGCTTCATACATTCTTTTTGTAGATAGATAGATGATAGATAGATAGATAGATAGATAGATAGATAGATAGATAGATAGAT
>NW_027185791.1:27741147-27763210 GCF_028583685.1 Petaurus breviceps papuanus
GATAGATAGATAGATAGATAGATAGATAGATAGATAGATAGATAGATAGATAGATAGATAGATATAGGTAAGCCTTCCAGAAGAGGGGGCTTTTGACCTGAAATTTAAAAGGATGAATGAACATTAAGGTGGTTAGAGGAAAAGCACTCACTGGTGAAAAGAGGAAGAGGCACAGAAACAAGCAAGTGAGGAGGAAGGGGCCTTCTCTGATTCCCTCCCCCACACAAAATCAAAATTCAGATACACAAGAAAGAAATAGTAAAGGGCAGGAACAAACCCTTCCCTGACTCTACTCTCAAGGTGTGCTCCTTGTTTCTACCCATTCAGGCCCAGTACTAAGGTACCAATCAGAACTAAACAGGAATGTTAATTTAAGTGGCATAGATCAAGATCTGGCTCAAAATCTTTCGTTATACTATTCCTTTACTTTTAGGTGGGAAGCACAGAAAAAATGTACATTATGATGGTTCAAAAATTTGGATATCTGATTTTCATCCCAGTTTATTAAGTAATGACTGAATGACTAACCTTGAGATAGTTGCTCAACCTGTGAAGCAATTTTCCCAAATGCAAAATTGAAATAGAAAAATCTCCTTCTATTGCAGATATATATATATATACATATATATATGTATATATATATATATATCTGATGTAAAAGTGCTTTCATTATAAAAACATGTGAAGAAACAAAAATTGTTAGCATTACTTGTTATTCTAATCTTTTATGGAAGAAGTGAATAATAAATTATGTTGTTCATTAGACATCATTTATATTCCATATAAAGTTCAAATATGCCATTTTCTGTATTTGTCTCCTATCTGATGCTTTCACCTTTCTTATTTTCATATGTCTCTTGTTTCTATAACCCAGTTCTAAATGCTATCATATTCCAGGAACATTATGTCTAAAATAACCTTTCTAACCTAAGCACTCAAAGCTTATTAAGCTCTATTAAAAAAATTGTGAAAACCTCCCACCTCTACAAAACTTTAGGTCACTATAGCTCTATATATTATTTTGATAGATATTATTTTTTTCATTTCTACTGAATTCAATTCAAAAACCATTATTAAATGCCTACTGTATGTTAAGCACTAGAGGAGGCATAAAGTTAATTTAAAAAAAACTCAGATTCTCTATCCTCATTAAAATAAAATCAATTCATTTTTTATTAAATGCATGCTATGTGGCAGCTAGGTGGCACATTGAATAAACCACCAGCACTGGAGTCAGGAGGACCTGAGTTCAAATTTGACCTCAGACACATTTGACACATTTACTAGCTGTGTGGCCTTGGGCAAGTAACTTAATCTCAATTGCCTTATGTTCCCCCCTAAAAATAAAAAAAAGTACCAGTTGTAAACAGGATAGTGAGTTAGGGACAGAGGTTAAAAAGGCAAAAAAGAAATAATATTTGCCCTTAAGAAGCTTACATTTCAATACATGTGTTGTCCTTCAGAGCATAAGGTCTTAGAAGATAAGTACTGTTTCTGCTTTCTGCCCTGCTTTGTTTTTGTATGCTGGGTACTTAGTGCCATATCTGGCATATAGTAAATGCTTAATAAATACTTTTTGATTAACTGATTGATTGGTTGGTTGGTTGAAGCTGGGCAGTAAGGTGAGAACAATATCTGTCATGTAGATTAGTTTAGTTTTTCTATAAAGCGTATTCAAATCATCCTTGAGATTTCATGGCTTAGGCAGCTAGTGCTTAGTACTAAAATACAGGTTGCTGGTGGCTTAAGCACAGAAGTCAGCCTGAGAGGAAGCAGCAGTCATTCAGGCTAGACTGGCATGCTAACAAGCCACCCCAAAACTGGGAGGTTTCATTGTTATGCCCTTTCACAGGGTACTTTGCTCACCATGGTTATGTAAACATCATTGTGGTCATTATCAGGAACTCCTCAATTATCTCATGACGTTCCAATTCCAAAGAGGAATGCAATAAACATTGAAATAGCCTTAAACAACCTGCCAAACACTGTGTTAAACTCGTTACAAATACTATTTCATTTGATCATCACAAGAAGCCTGTGAGGTAAGTGTTGTTATTATTCTTACTTTACAGTTGAGGGAACTGGGGGAAACAATAGTTAAATGACTTGCCCATGACAATACAGTTAATAACCATATTTAAGCCTATATTTGGCAGTAACAGATTAGAATGACTTTATTGAAGTGGGGGAAGGGTAACAAAGAAAAAGTTATTTCCTGGTAGCCTTCATTCTTCTTACAGTATTTATGTCATGCCATGAACCATGAGATATCAAACTATCTCTGGGTCTTAAGCAATTATAAACATGACTATGAGAGATTACTATTGTGTCTTTAAGGACAATATCCAAAAGTTAAATTCTATAAGCTGTCATTTGCATAATGTAGTTTTGTTTTGTTGCATTTGGGAAAGATGACACTTTCTCGGTCCACAAAGTTTGGTAGGTCTAGGCTTTCCCTACATATTGGAATTCGGGTACCATTGTAACGGCAAGCACAGAAGGACTTAGCACATTCTTTCAGCTATTTAATTATTTAGCACCTTGTTTCAGTTAGTTTCTTTTGAGTCTTGCCCTTGAGTATATCAAATTTTTGTTAAGAAACAGGACTTGTGAAACCCACAGTGGGAGGGCCTTGCCAAAGGCAGGAGCAAAGAGGAGCCAATGACCATATATAAGGAGAAGCCCAAGCTGCGAGAGATCAGAACTGAGAAGAGAACACATGTGGTGGCAGAACTGAGAAGGAACAATTTTGGAGGCCATAACTCTATTTCTCTGCTCTGTCTGTGTTCATTTTTGATTATAATATTTTGTACAGAAGTACTGGGACTTTATTGAAAGCTATGAAAGAGGATTTTCTTATTGTCTGTTACAAATGTCCTGGAGGAGGGTTTCAGATGTCCTGGGACTCTACTGATGATGTGTGTTCAATTCTCAGACCTCGTTGGTGGGTCTGTGTTGATTTCTCAGGCAGATAGTGAATTGATGATGGGGCCAGCAATGTGCATGAATGTTATTTTGGTTCTGTTAAGCTTTGTCTTCCCAGATAAAGAAACTGTGAAGGACTTGAAGTGGACTGGATACTGTGAGCTTCAATAAAGAACTGGACAAGGAGCTGAGATCTGCCTACCTGTGAAACCAGGTGACAGTTGGATGGATTTAGGCAGGAACTGGACCTATGGAAGAGGAACCAGGGAATTTGGGATTGACTCTTGAGTCAAGAAGAAAAGACCTCTCCTTGGGTAGTTAATGTTGACTGAGAAGATCATGATTTACTGTGGACTAGGGGTGGGAAAACTTTGTACTCTATACATGGTACATCTTTTTTATTTTTGGCTTTTGGAGGGGGGAAGGCAGGGCAATCAGGGTTAACTGCCTTGCCCAAGGTCAGATGGCTAGTAAGTATTAAGTGTTTGAGACCAGATTGGAACTCAGGTACTCCTGACTCTAAGACCATTACCCTATTGATTTCACCACTTATTTCACCACATGGCCACCCCTACCTTGGACCTCTTAAGGATGATTGAGTTAAGGATGATTGGAAACTAATCTCCAATCAAGAAGAAAGAAGACTTTTTGAGTGAGAGATGAATACAATGTGACCTAGGGGTGGAGAACTTTAACCTTTGTACTTTATGTCCCTTAAGGAGCCTTGTTCCTTGACCACTTTGGTGAAAACTATGTGGCCACTTTAGTGATAAGTTGTTGTAACATTGAGAATGCTGTAATTTGGTTTCTGTGAATGTTTTGCCTTAATTTATTACTGAATACATAGAGAGTTCACTATACTGTGTGATCAGAAACTTAGAGCTATCCACAGCAGCAATGCTCTGGAAAGCTGCTCATGCTTGGCTTTACAACCATCTAGGAACTGCTGGAAAAGAACTGTTTGAGACTTTTTATATGACATTTGGAAAGGAATTAGAAACTTTTACCATGTGGACTTTGTTAGTATTTTTGCATGTTACAAAGAAGGGATTTGAATGGATCCTTTTTGATCCTCTTTAAGTGCTGAGACTTCAGCAGATTTGTGAATATCAACAGATGTGACAAATTGACTCCAGTTAATTTGTTGAGGAATGGGTTAGGGTGGGGCGCAAGGCAGGGCTGCATAAATCTAAAAAGTTTAAGAAGAGAGAGATTCTGCTCTCATCATTGTGAACAGCAACTTTCTTTCTTGGACACTCTGGGAGGAATCTATAAGTGGTTCTAGTAGGTTCTAGCAGCATGTGTGGCAGTGCTAGGCTCAACACTGGCGGACAGACTTCAGTCCCCAACAGAAGGAAGTATTGTTAATCTCTGGTATAGAGCGATCACTGCTGACGCCCCAGTGGTAGCAGTTCCTATTAACCCAGCAGAGAGTGATAGCACTACATCCCAGCAAAAGGAAGTCGCATTTTGTCTCTAGATGTGGCAGTACCCCAGGATTGCTTGAACTGAGACATGAGAAAAGCACTTAAGTCCTAGCAGTAGCAGCCCCTATAGATGGTTCAGCCCAACATAGAGAGGTAGTGTGAAGGTTCCAGTATAAGGGAGGAATGCTCTTCAGATACAAAGGTACATCCCTAGGCCCTGACATAGTTTCTCTAGTTCAGAACCCAGCAATGGCAGTACCTGTAGGAATGTCTAAGGCCCAAAATAGAAGGCAGACACCATGGCTCCATCAACAAAGAAGAGAAACTCATCACAGGAATAAGCACTTGTCCCAGGGAAAAAAGGCTTCAAGGAGGTTTCAGTGGCTTTGGGCAGTGGATTGAACATTGGGGCAAGCTCCAGTGACAGAGTGGGTAGAATGGGAAGTATAAAAGACCCCAGTAGAGAAAGTACTGACATGAGTAATCGCAAAAGTAGGCCCAGTACAACCTATTTCTCACTGTAATCTGAAATAAATGGAACCCCTCTAAATTGTTGCCAGTATAGTAGTAGTGATGATTAAATGATACCTTCACAGAGAAGGCTAGGAGGGCCAAAGGGTGGTATGGTTGGGAGTCACTTACTTTCTGTTGACAGAAAATAGGTAAAAATGGCCACCTGGCCCTCATACAATAAGCAGGGGGTCCCTCAGGAAGATTCTCAATGTCTTCATATTAACGTTGTCCAGTAATGGATCTTCAGACAGTTTAAGTTGTGGAATGTTCTCTAAAAGATCTTTTGTATCTTATCACCAAGGTACATATGTGGGTGGAACAAGGTAGGAATTGTGTAAGTCATATGAACTAGGTTGGCTTTTCCTTAAAAATTATTGACATCCAACTCAAATTTTAAATAACTCAGGGAACTTAGACTTGGGTTATTGGAATAACTCCCTACTGGTCTAAATACAAAAGTCAACCCACATTGAGGGAGTAATTGCTTTCTCTCAAGATACACTAGGCTCCATCATAATCAATGCAGAGGCTAATAAGCTGCACTCAAGTAAATTAATGCTATTTTCTTGCTGAAGTGTCCTTTCCAGGCTGTGGCTAAGAAAAATTTTTATTACCTCTCAGACAATCTAAGAGTATCTGATCTCATTATGACTCTGAACTAGAAACCTCAGAATGGCCTGAATCATACATGCCTTACAATAAGAAGCCACTACTTAATCCATTCAGGTAGTAATAAGGGACTGTTAGTGAAATAGCTTGCTAGTGGAAATGGAGAGGAGGAGATGGATTTAGGGGATATTGTGGATATAAAATCAACAGGATGTTCATATAAGAGAGAAGGGAGAGGAAAGAATATAAAATACCATCAATATTTTTATCATGGGTGACTGGGTAGTTTCTAATAGGGTAAATGATATAATGAATTATGAACATAATTACTCTTACAAGTTGGGGGGGGGACCAGGTAGGGATGTTTTTAATGCAAGACAAAATGTCTTTGTCTTGAGAGAGAGAGCTTTGAAGAGTTATCAAACTTGAGACAAAATATAGATGATAATTGAATCCTGTTGATAGACATAGTGATAACAATTGAATTTATATATCCCTGTCCATAAAGATAACAACAGAAGTCCTGGAAATGAATGAGTATGTCCACAAGAATGCAGAGAAAGAAGAGGATCAAGGGTAGAAATCTGATCAGGTCTGGGCTTTGGTAGCTGAATAGAGGATGAACTGAGGTGGGCAGAATTTACTTCCTAGCCTTATAGAACTTGGGAAAAGTTGAAAAGACAATAAAAGAAGATTTTAGGGCAAAGCCTGTCTTTGTTTTTTGTACTGGTATGCCCAGTACTTAGCACAGTACCTGCAAGATAGTAGGCTGTCAATACATGTCTATTGAATGACTGCATTATATCAAAATCTCATTTGTAGTCATAGTCCTGCACTCTATGAAATACCTGACTCAACATCTCAAAACAGTTATAAAAATATTACCATTTCCTTGTCAAAAAAAAAGTAGGAAGGGTGGCTAGGTGATGCAGTAAATAGAGCACCAGCCCCGGAATCAGGAGGACCTGAGTTCAAATCTGACTTCAGACGCTTAACACTTACTAGATGTGTGACCTTGGACAAGTCACTTAACCCCAATTGCCCTGCAAAAAGAAAAAAAGGAGGAAGACAATTGGTAGATGTTCTCAGAGCACCTGATGAATATGTTAAAATTTTCAGAAATTCATTTGTAGCAACAGGAATCACTTCACCGAGCAAGAGTAAAAACTGACAATTACAGGTAAATAGATAGAAACTACAGAATTTATTAAATATAACCCAAAGCAGTGAATCTCCAGATATTCTATGAAATGTTTAAGATCTAAGAGTATAATTGAAAGAAAATGCAGAGGAAACATTTACATGAACTGAACCAACAATATGTTCATAGGAATAGCATCCAATAAATGAATTATACAGACTTGTTTATGATAGTCGCTTAGTTTGTCAACAAGCATTTTCTAACTGATTACATTGTGCCAGGCACTTCATATACACTAAGTATCAAGAAAGCAAAAGTACAGTCCCTTCTCTAAAGGGATCACATGCTGATGGGGAAGACAACATGCAACAAATTTGGAATGAGACATATAGTCTAAATGAGAAGTAATATAAAAGTGTTTAGAGGGAGGGATGGACTATTAGGGGAGGTGGAAGTGACCAGGGAAAGCCCCTTAAGGAAGATGGGATTTCAACTGAGCTTGAAGTTAGACAGGGAATCTAGCAGATGGAGATGAGGTAAAAATTCATTCCAAGCTTGGGAGATAGCCAACAAAAAGGCAGAAAGACCAGTGCCTCTAAATCTTACAATTTGGGGAGGTGGGTGGATTAATGTACAAAAAGACTGGAAAGGTCAGAATGGGTAAGAAAGAGCTTTGAATATAAACCTGAAGAACTTTCTATTTGATCCTGAAGGTGATAAGAAGCCACTGGAGTTCATTGAATAGAGGCAGGGAATGATTCAGGAAAGGTTAGCATGATGAGGTCTGTCCTTTAGCAGCTGAATAAAGGATGAATTAAGGTGGGGAGAGATTAGCTTCCTAGAGACCAATCAGAAATGTATTTCCATAACCAGGCATGAGGTGGTCAGGGCCAAAATTAAAGAATTGACTGTATGAGTGGAGAAATGGGGACATCTATAAGAAGTGTCTAGAAGTAGAAATGATAATAATTGGAAACAGTTTAGGTAAGTGGAATGAGAGTGATGGAGAGGTCAAATGTGGTATCCATGTTGCAAGCTTGGATGACTAAGACCCCTATGGTACTCTCAAAAATTAGTAGGAAAGTACAGAAAAGGGAACGGATGGGAAAGAGGGAAATCATTAGTTCTGTTTGGACATATTGGATTTGAGGTGCTTACAGGATATCCAGATCAAGATGTTCAAAAGGCAATGAAAGATTGGAATTCAAGAGAGGTCAGTAATGGATCAAAAGATACAATTTGTACCCTAAATTTTGTTAGATTAGTCTTTTTAAAGAAACACAATACAGGAGCAGTTAGTAGTTTACAGCTGTGCAGCTCCCTGCTCCATTTATCTGCAAAGGGGCAAGCCAGATCAGGAGGCATGGACCATTGAAGAAGAGTGTCCTAGAGGTATGACTTGCAGCAGCCGGTATTCACTGTCATGCCAATTGGGAACAGGGAATTTTGAGTTGCTTTACTGTTTTGAATTAAAAGCAATTAAGAGATCATTGGTAACATTGGAGGAACAGATTCAGTTGAATGATGAAGTTTCAGAATCCATGTTACAAAGGGTTTAGAAGAGAGACGAGGAAAAAAAGTGGAAGCATCATCTATAGGTGGCTTTCTCTGAAACACGGAAGAGAAAGAACATTTTGTCAACAACTTCAAGTGTTCTTGTGAAATATGAATCAAAATGTTCAGCTGAAAGAGTGGGGTAAGTAACTTCCCTGCTTGGCTTGAAGAGTAATAAAAAGGTTTGAAAAAGCCTCTGATGTGGGTGGAATAATAAACTGATTGGAAAGGTATAATGGGGTTGCCTTGCTTCAGTGAGGGACCAGTCAGAATTACATAACAGAAATTTGTTGTGTAGTCAGTCTGTACAGTTCTGTGATTTTTCTCTAGCTCCATTTAGCAGCAGATAGAGGTTCGGATCAATTTGTTGCCAAAAGAAATTATAGCATGTTTTTCCTTAAGAAACAGGCTCATCGATCAATAAAGGTTATACAAAGAACTATGGAACACATCACTGACGGTTTCTCCTATCAAGGAGACAAATCTCAAAATGTCCTTGAACATTCAACAAATAAAATATACTGAAACCAGGAGGAAAAGAAGAAGGAAGAGGAAGAGGAGAAGGGGAATTTAATGATAATAACAAATGTGATCATTATCTGACATTCATATAGCGTTTTCAGATACACAACTTCATTTGATAATCACATTACCATTTAAAAGATGAGGAACTGAGGCTTTTAGAAGAGAAATGACTTTTTCAAGACCAACATCTAGTAACAGAACAATATAAGAAAATGCAGAAAGATGAGAAAATGGAATGCCGAAAGGGAAAAAGTAGGTTATAGGATTTTTAAAAACAATTTAAGCAAAGATTTCTGTTCATATATTCAGTTAGATCTTGAATCTTCTTTGCTAAATCATCATCCATATTCCATTCCCCAATTATTAGTATACTAACAAGATGCACCCTGATTTCTAGCCTAGGCTCTTTTCTCATTCTCCTGAGCATAGTCTCTTAGTGAGCTCATCAGTTTTCAAGTCTTTAATTACCTCTATATACATGACTCTCAGCGCTATATACTCATCCATAGTCCCTGTCCTGAGCTCCAGTTCCACATCATGAGCTACCTATCAGACATTTCAAACTAGATATCATCGCAAAGTTAACATGTACAAAAGAGAATGCATTATTTCCACTAAAAGTCACTTCTTTTCATGTCTTCCCCATTTATATCTAGTACAAATCTGTTACACATTGTGAAGGGAATTATGGTTTTCATATTAATCGGCATGATATGTGTAATAAATATACTAATAACTCAGATTTCTCAGAATAGCCTAGTTTATTTTGGGAGTTGCTAACTTATAATGCAGCTTGAAATGATCAATACAACTCTTGACAACAATGTCAAAATCACATCATTCTTGTGACTGTGGACCTTAAATGAAGCAAATCAAAGCTTGGAGAACCTGGTCCCATCTCAGAACACTGGTCCCATAAAGTAACAACGCCCAAGGACCAGAAACAGCACTGTTCCCACAGGGCTCCAGAAGGCCTGTATTGGGGACTCATGGGTTTGTCATGGGGAACCACTTGGGCTCTGGAAACAATTGTTTGTAGTTCACCTTCCCCCTTTCCCCCTGTCTTGTGATTTATGTATATAACCTGCCATTGCTACAGCAAAGTGGAAATCTGATCAGAAGACTTCCAGATTCTCAAATCTGTCCCTCAGAATGAAACTAATTAAATTCCTTTTTTATTTTTTTTGTTTCTGGCCTGTTCTGTTTTGTCATTCCCAATTTAGAGATTGCTAAGTAAAATTATGTTAACATCTTTCCAATTTCCCAGTCTTGCAAATTTGAATTTATCACTGATTCCTTAATATCTGTTATGACATTTTCAAATTGCCAAGCCTTTCTGATTCTGCCTCCCCAATGCCTACCATGTGAATCTCTACATTCACATAACCACTACCCTAGTTCATGTCTGCATGACCTTCTATCTAAACTACAGAAATAGTCATATCTGTGTCCCTGCCCTCAAGTGTTTCCCCTCTCTAATCCATTCACCACATGGCTGCCAAAGTTATACTTTCAAAGCATGTATCTGACCACACGATTCCTCTATTCAATAAACTCTGATGACTCCCCATTTACTATAGGATGATATGAAAAGTCCCCTGAAATTAAAAGCCTTTTATAATTTGACTCTATTTGAATCTGTTTGTGATGTAATTTCTTCATCTATAAAATGAAGGTATTTAGATAGATCCTCTCTAAGGTCTCCTCCAACTCTGACAATAAAATTCTACGAGCTAAAATAACCCAATGCCTGTTTTGGCTTTCTATAGAGCTCGACATTATCCATTTTCAGATTTCCTGATGTAGATGGATGTATTTGACACTGTGGGACGGGTTGGGATGTTGAGGATGAGAAGCTTTTTTCTCCCACTTCGAAATCATTTTCTTTCTATCTACCTCATTTTTCTTCCTACCTATTTTATATGTGTTCTCTATCTTGGGTGCCATTTTATTTTGTGCCAGGCTTTCTCTCCTATAGCTTTCCTCTTCACTTGAACAGCAGGCAAGAGAATAATTAGGGTATCATGCAATTCAAGGAAATTCATGTGGTTATACAAGTTGCTTTCCTTAGAATGTGCTTCTTTCCAGTAAGAAAATGGAATTGCCTGCATGTGCTGCAAGGTAGAAGAAAAGACTTAAGGTTAAAAATAAAATAAAATTTAAAACCTCAAGGAAGTATTTCCATCTAGATGTTGAGATGGAAAATTATTTTAATGAGGGTGCAAAAACCTCTGCAATTTTTTCTGGTATCCTATGAAAGCAGAAAAAGTTCTACATTGAAATTATTGTCTGTTCATATAGCAAACTATTTAATCAGATCTTGTTTAGGAGTTATCCCCAGAGGGCTTGATTCTATAGTAAGCAGAATATTTAAATGCACTTCCTATTAAAGCATTGGAATCACACTAGAGTTAAGCCTAGAGCTTGGTTATGAAATGTAATTCAGCTTTAAAATAAATCCACAGAAGATACTTGTAGATTTTTTTTTCTCTTTATAGGAAAATGTGATTTCTGGTCTGTTTCTCTTTTTTTATTCTCTCTCCTCCCTTCTATATTCCTCTTTTCTCTTTCCTCTTCCTTTGTCTCTTTATGTCTCTGTATGTCTCTCTCTGTCTGTCTGTCTGTCTGTCTGTCTCTATGTCTCTGTATGCATCTCTGTGTCTCTCTGTCTCTGCCTCATGTTTCTTTTGCTATTTTAATTAAAATTCACTCAAAATATTTTGACTCTGTACTTCAATCTTCATTAATAATCTTTTTGGAAGGAGTGGGTAAATTGGTCTATTTATATGCCTCAGATCTACTTCAAATTTCTCAAGATACCCTCCTGTGGGTCAATCAAATTTTGCTTTTACTTTATCATACTTCCTCAAAGTTTTGATTAGGCCTTGGATTTTGCCAATGTAAGGAATTCTCATTTTGAGGACTTCTTCCACCAGCAAAGATAACAGCCAGGCTATTGCTTAGGATGTAATGAAGAGGTAGTCACTGGGACACCAGAGTGATTGAGTTGTCAAGAATCACACAACTACTAAGTATCAGAGGTAGAATTTGACCCTAAGTCTTTCTAATTCTGAACATAGCACGTAATTCTCCATGCCACATACATAATAGGATTAACTAAATTATGATAAATATTAATAGTTGACAATAGTTTAACATATTGCCCCTCCTAATATAAAGTTGGTCTCAAAGTCTAACATGATTTGCTAGCTACATATGTATAATGATGTTAAGAAAGTGCCTAGGCAGGAAGAAGGGGAAAACTTGGTCCATTGGGCTTACCTTTGTCACAATGTTCTTTTTTTTTTTTTTTTGCTTTCCTTGCTCCAGTCATTTACATGAAATTTAAGGAACAAATGGAAATGAAGACAGAAAGGCAAAGCTTTGGAACTTAGAAGCTTAGAGATCCTGAAACCCAGAATTGGAAGTTTGTTGTCTACCTGGATGACTGTGCTTAGCTACCAGAAATTAAACCAGGAACTACATAAATTCCATAACCCTAAGCTAGGGAGCTATTTTGCGTGAAGATTCAAGTCTCAGTGGTCAAAAACAAAGAGAGTTTAAAAGGAAAACATTAAGCCAGGAAGCACTAGCCCATTGGGAGTGACATTGAAGTGTCCTTCAGTGAACTTGGTATCTGAAAAAGGACACCTCTGGAGATTGAGTTTCTTCCATTTAAGACTCTAGAATAAATTGTCAAACCATTAAGAGAAAGAAAAAAGGGTAGAATGGGTGGTTTCAGCCCTTTCTTCATCCTCCACCTCTTTTTAATGCTTAAATATCTCAAGAGGTTTTTGTTTTTAACAAGCAATATAACACTCCAGGCTTTGAGGTACAGAAGGTAAGGTCCATTATCATGAGAAGAAAGTCCATCGTAGCCAAAAACTCCTGTTGAAGCCAAAATATAGAAGCAGAGAAAAGGTTCAGAGATAAGTTTTCAGTGAAGCAGCCCCTGACAGTAATCAGTAATGAGCATGGACCAATATAAGTCCACTAAGTAGAAGCCACAGAAGAAAAATAAAAAATGATACCTGGTAGATATGATATGTGTGACAGAGCATACGTGACTAATGAGGACTCTACTTCATGTGAGATCTGGGGAATCAGTCCCCACTCCCCTAAAAGGAAAAGACAGATAACATCATAGTAAGAAATCAATATTCATAAAGTATCAGAAGTTCGAGCTGCCTCGCTATGTGATGTCCATAAATTTTCCATGTTCCCTACGTGTTCTCTATTCGTGTTCCGTACATATTCTTCAAACGATAAATATATAAGCATTGATTACTACAAGTCAGACACTGCTAAGTGCTAGGAATTCAAAGACAAATTACTGCCCTCAAGGTACTTATATGATAATGGGGAAGACAATATTCACACATTATTGCTGTTGAATCAGTTTCTTTAATGTTCAATTCGTTGTGTCCTCTTTTGGGGTTTTCTTGACAAAGATACTGGGGTGATTTGCCATTTCTATTTCCTTTCTCATATCATTGTAGAGATGAGGAAACTAAGGTAAAAAGGGTTAAGTGAGTTACTTACTCACATGCCACCAGGTCACTCACTAAGTGACCCTCACTTAGGTTCAGACAGCTAGTGAATAAGATCAAATTTGAACTCAGAAAAAAATGAGTCTTCCACAAGTCCAATGCTCTATCCACTCACTCATTCACTATCTGTGTCAGAACATGTAGCACACACATACACATATATCATAAATATGCATACATACACACAATTCCTGCTGATGGTATGCACATTTAGGAGAAATTATCTTCCAGATTTATGGGGAAAGTGCTTTTTTCCTAGTCCCTTTGCCATTCTTTATTATTGTAGCTATACCATGCTATATTATTATAATAGAGGGTTCAAAACCTCTCCAAAGAAACCATATGTACTTTTAATATAAATTTAAGAGCCTGTGGAATTTAATCAGTGACAACTTAATTGTCATTCTATGAAGAATCTATGGGTAAAAACAATTTGAAACTGCACCCAAAAAGCAACTGAACTATAAGAAATACTTTTTAACCTACCAATACCATAATTACGTTTCTATCCCCAAAGCAATCATAGGAAGAAAAAAAAGTCTTTTATACAGAAAAAAATATATTTATAAATCCTTAAAGAAAATAACTGGCAAAGAACTGGAAGCCAAGAGGGGGCCAATCAGTTGAGGAAGGGCTGACAAAAAACTATGGTATATTCTTAAAATTGCATATTTAATTTATTATCTATTTTAAAAGAAAAGCAAGATAGGTGGCTAGGTGGCCCAGTGAATAGAGCACCAGCCCTGGAGTCAGGAGGACCTGAGTTCAAATTCGGCCTCAGACACTTAACACTTACTAGCCTTGTGACCTTGTGCAAGTCACTGAACCTCAATTTCCCCTCCAAAAATCAAAAAATAAAAAGGAGAAGAAAAGAAAAGCAAGATGTACATAACAGGGATCTGAAGGCCTCATGCACAGCCCTTCTCTTTTACAATGTCTATATGGAAATAATTTTATTTGATGTTTCTTTAGTTCAGATTTTTTTAAAGAAAGCAAGAAAATAGAAGGAAAAAAATCATGGATCTATGAAACAATCATAGATCTAGAGAGAGCAAAGCCTTAGAAGGCATCTAATTTAATTGCTTCCCTTTTATACACAGAACCATGGACACTAAATGACTTAGCCAGATTCATAAGAGACGTACATGACAGAGATAAAATTTGAACCTGTGTTCTCTAATTTCAAATTCAGTGAATTTTCTCCATACCTGAGGAATAAATATAAGGCAATAGCAGAACAACTCGTATTCCTCCTTGAAGAGTTCTTCTTTGTTTCCAACATTATTTTTAAAAATTAATATATTTGTTTATTTTTTTTTATTTTTAAACATTCATTTCCACAAGATTTTGAGTTACAAATTTTCTCCCTGACTCTCCCCTACCCCCAACCCCAAGATGGCAAGCATACTGAATACCCCTTCCCCCAATCTGCCCTCTTTTATCTATTCCACCATGACCCCCCTCCCTTACTTTCTTGTAGGGCAAAATGGATTTCTATAACCCATTGCCTATATATCTTATTCCTGGTTGCATGGAAAAAAAAATTATTTTTAACATTTTTTAAACTTTGAGTTCCAGATTCTTTCCTTACTTCCCTCCTCACCCACCCCCACTGGGAAGAAAACAAATTCGATATAGATTGTATGTGTGTAGCTATGCAAAATATTTCCATGGTAGTTATATTGTATAAGACTATATTTCTCTCCATCCTATCCTGCCCCCCATTTGTTCTTTTTTCTCCTTTGACCCTCTCCCTTTTCAAAAGTGTTTGCTTCTAAGGACCCTCTCCTCCAATGTGCTCCCCCTTCTATAATTTCCCCTCTTATCTCCTCCCCCCGCTACTTTCCTATGGGGTAAGATACCCAATTGGGTGTGTATGCTATTTCTTCCTTAAGGTAAATGCAATGAGAGTAAGGTTGACTCATTCCCTTTCAACTTTCTGCTCTTCTCCTCCTAGTAACAGTTTTATCTTGCCTTTTTTACGTGAGATAATTTACCCTAATCTATCTCTCTCTTTCTCCAAATATATTACTCTCTCACATCTTAATTTTATTTTTTTAGATATCATCCCTTCATATTCAACTCATTCTGTGCCTTCTGTCTGTATATACATGTACACACATATACACACACATATACCCTCCTATACATACATATATATGTATGTATACGTATACATACATATATACATACATAACTAATACCTTCAACTATCCTTATAATGAGAAAATTTTCATGAGTTACAATTATCATTTTGCCATGTAGGAATATAAGTAGTTCATCTTTAATAAGTTCTTTATGATTTTTTCAAATTTACCTTCTGTATCAACAATGCAATATTCACAATGCCTACATAACTATAAATATTCTGATATGGTTATTAATCACAAAATAAATGAGGGTCTCTACAGGGAGAATAATGCTAGAACATTTATTCAAATACCAGAAAACTGAGTCCCAAAAGCCGAAAGTCAAAGCCATCACAGTAGTTATGAAGTTGACACACATAGTTAATGTAGTAAACAACCACATTCTCAAGCCTTCAAAAGAGAACAGGCTACCTCAGGCAAAGGTCCTCCTCTCCCCAATCACAGTGACTGCTCCGCGTCCATGAAGCAGGCTCTCATCAGCTCTGGCTCCCCACAGTTCCCCTCCCTGGCAGTCCTCAGCAAGAGTCCGTAGCAGAAATACTGGCTGGCTCAAAAACAAGCATTGGAAGCACCAGCACTGCTGCTGTTGCTGCTCCTGCTGCCTCCACCACCACACTTCCAGCCACCACATGCCTTCTACCTTGGCTTCAGCTTCGTCTTGCCCCACCCCTTCCTGTTATGTCAGCAAGTCCAACTGGGCATCGAGGATCTTTAAATCCCATAACCATAACACCTCATGCTTCTCCTGCTCCTTGTAATATTTTCTCCTTGACCTGGGAACTCTGGACTTTGGCTATAATATTCCTAGGAGTTTTCTTTTAGGAATCTTTTTCAAGAAGTGATTGGTAAATTCTTTCATTTTCTACTTTGCCCTGTGCTTCTAGCATATCGGGGCAATTTTCCTTGAGAATTTCTTTAAAGATGATGTCTAGGCTCTGTTTTTGATCATGTCTTTCAGATAGTTCAATATTTTTTTAATCATCTCTTCTGAATCTATTTTCCAGGTCAGTGTTTTTTCCAATGAGATATTTCACACTATCTTTTCTTTTTTCATTTGTTTGGATCTGTTTAATAGTATTTTGATTTATTGTAAAGTCATTAGCTTCCATTTTCTCCAAACTAATTTTGAAGGAATTATTCTCTTCAATGTGTTTTTGAAATTCCTTTTCCATCTGGCACATTAGACTTTTTAAGGCCTTCTCCTTGTTGGCTTTTTGGGCCTCTTTTGCATTTTGAGTTAGTCTACTTTTTAAGGAGTTATTTTCTTCAATCAGTCTTTTGACTGGCTTTACATGATTTTTTTCCATCATTCTGACTTCTCTTCCCAATTTTTCCACTACTTCTCTTACCTGATTTTCAGAATCTTTCTTGAGCTCCTCCATGGGCTATTGCCAGTTCATATTTTTCTTGGGAGTCTTTTGTTGCAGGAGTTTTTACTTTGTTGTTTTCTTCTGGTTCTATGTTTTGATCCTCTTTGTCCCCTGAAAATGCCCTCTGGACAGTCATTTGGTCCCCCTACAATCAGTAGAATTGGAGAAAGAAACAGCAGCATTTGCAGCCACCTGTGACCTGTGTGGCCCTTGTGGCAGGGGCTGGACTGCACTCTTCTCTCACCCAGGATCAACAGGGTCCCCCACTGACCTTTTGCTTTCTCTTTGGTGTTTATGGCTTGAGAATTTTGGAAACTTGCCACAGATGCCAGTGATTCACTGTCTTGAAGTCTGCTCCAGCCATACTGGGCCACTGGTTGGTCTGGCACAGGACATACAAGACTGTACTCAGCTCCCAGTCCAATGTGATATGCCTTTCCTGCCACCTGCCAGGCTATTGGCAGTTTGTGGGTTCAGTAGCTATAAAATGTGTTTAGAGTTATATTTTACAAGTATTGGAAATGGTTGGAGCAGAAGCTCAAGCAAGTTCCTACTTTTATTCTGCCATCTTGGATCTGCCCCCTTAAAACTTTGGTGTATTAATGTAATGATATATCATTGCAATGTAAGAAATCATGAGAGACTCTGATAAACCTAGAAAGATGTGTATAAAATAATACAGAATGAAGAGAGTTGAATCAAGAAAATAACTTATACAGTAACTGCAACATAGTAAAAGTGAGCAGTTTCAAAAGACTTAAGACCTATGATTAATGGAATGATCAGCTATTATTCCGAAGAACTAATGGTAACTCACCCCTGACAGTGAGGTGATGAAGTAATAGTCAGAGGGAGGCACACATTTTTGGATATGGTGAATATGGACATTTGTTTTGCTTGATTATGTACATTTATATCAATCATTTTGATTTTCTTCCCCTCCCCCCCCAGTGGAAGGGGAGAGAGAAGGAAAACAATAAATGCTTGATAATTGAAAAAATATATATAATTTGATACTGTGAGTTATTTGGGAGGTGAAAAAAAGAGTCTATTGGAAGACTGAAAGTTGATTGTTCTAGAATGACAATTATAATGGCTGAAAAGAAGACAGGAAATAGACTGAGGGAACTTATTTCCTGAGACAATTGAGATAATTAACCATTATTTTGTGAAAAATTCTTAGAAAAGATGTCAATTTGTAGGAGGAGAACTGAATGGTGGGACTATATTTCCAAAATTGAGAAGTTAGCAGTTGTAAAAACTAACTTTGATTGTGATCTTCCTCACAGCTGATTTGTTAGTCATTATTTATATCTCTGTTCTATTGTTTGTTAGACTAGGTAAATAATATAGTCAATAATATCAATTTATCCCTAAAAGACTATGATAAAGTTGATATATAGAGAAAGATGAGAAAATACTTATTTAAAAAGAGATTTATTCAGTTCATTAAATAATATTTAATAAACATGGATGGGAGCTCAAAATTTGTTTAATGAAATATGTTGTAATTTTAATAATTAATGTGAAAATATCATAACATGTCCTTTGATCACCTTCCAAACTGATATGAGAGAACAGATAATAAAATATACTGGTGGAAGGAAGACAGGCCATCTGTCGGGCAAGAATGTTGTTGACCCTAAACCTTTAGTACACTGTCATAATAGTATGTTGGATTGTACAAGCATAAGAAATCTATTGAAGCAGCTAAACTAGGAATCCCCCTGAATATGGGAACCTAGTTATGGCCATCTTCGTAGTTTAAAATAATAAAATAAAATCAAACTCCAAAGAGTCGTTGGCAGCAGCAGGGTTTCTTTGTTCTTGTTTTGTTGTTGTTGTTGTTTGGGGGGTTTTGTTTTATTTTTTTGCTTCTCATGATATGCCAAAGATGTTAAAATGGATATGCTTCAAGGTCACTAAAGTTTTCTTCTTGAGTTTCAAAAAAAGCCTTACAAAACACTTGATGGAGCAAGGAAGTGGCTGAATATCAATCATTTGGGAATGCACTAGAATGTGATTTCATACTTTAATAATCTCAACTCCGGAAAATCTCCAAAAGGGTGTGTAGCATTACACCTGTGTTCACCAACTTAATGCCAAAGCTCAGTGATCTGTGGATGACATTGGGGAAAAGGATTGAATGACATCAAGTTTACACATAAATTGAATAAGAGATTACCTCTGTGGATTTTTTTTAGTGTTTGTATTCCTCTAAGATATGCCTCTCACTTGTTGGCTCATACTCAAAATTCCCAGAAGAAAACGAATATATACGGTGGTGAAAGAAAGGAACATGTTATTTTCTTCCAGTTGACATATTACATAGAGAAAAGAAGATTTTTAAGATCATTTCCCTTTATCTGGACTAATTTCAAGGTACTATGCTTAATAATGTCAAACCAATTGTTTTAGCCAGCTTATCAGTGAGGGGGGGAAATGGGGTGTTGTAATTTTTAAAGCACTTTTGAGATCAAACAATATATCATATTCAAGTAGTTTATTTGTGCTTGGGAAGCCACATTTTCTAATGTGTCACAAAACAATAAGAATAACGATGCAAACTTTGTTTGTAATAACAGAAAAGTATCAGCAAAGTAGATAGCAATAAAGTAAGGAACTTGAATTTCATTAGCTGGTTTAATGGAAGCCTTAGGAAGCTTATCTTTTAAGCTACATGCAAGACAGCACAAATTCTAGTTTTATTATGTTATTATTTTAATACAACTATTTGTACCCACATGCTAGGTGTTTGTGACTTTTACCAACAAAGAATGAAATGAGGTAAGGAGCAAATAATTAAAATTGATCATGCTTTTATACATCAATAGCTGAATATTAATATCATCAGCTATAAAAGTCACACAGCCAGTATGTATTATAGGTAGGACTAGAACCCAGGTTCTCCTGGGAGGAGGTATGAAACACTAGAAAGAGCATTGGTTCTGAATTAAAAACAAAAATCAACCCTGGACATTGTGCCAAAAGCTACCCAAGTCATGAAGTGTGGGACCTTAAAGAGATTACTTCACCTTTCCAGGTCTCAGTTACCACATGGTTGAAAAGAGAAGATTGGACTGAAGGATCTTTAACGTCCTTTACACCTCTAGTTCTATAAACCAGAGTGGGCCTTTGAACCACTATCCTGTTTGTAACCCTTTCATTGAATAGATTCTTTGTAATTGGCTGAGTGATGCGCGTATCTAACATTCTTCCACTTGGTATTGGTTGCTACTTCAGGTCAATTCATTCCTATTCTTCTAAACTATGCTTTTCATTGAGTCATATGTGATGACTTGAATGCTAACTCTCTCATAGTCACGACATTGTATTGAAGGTAAATAGCTCTAGAGGGATATCTTGGGGGGTGGGGATTTATCGACAGGCCTGAGCCTGGGAATCCATTGATGAATAACTAGACATTAAATGTCTAATGTTCATAGACTGTAAATGAGGATTTTAAATGAATTATTTAAAGACATTAATTTAGTACAAATGATAATATGAGATACTATAAAGGAGTCAAAAAGAGAGGTTTAAGGATTGCCTTTGACACATACTGACTGTGTGACCTTGTACAAGTCACCTAGACAAATGATAATGAAGGGGATTGATATTTAACCAGTAAGCATAGAAAACTAATTTTTACATAGCCACAAAGATAGTTTTGTAGCTGTGGCACTACCGTGTTAGAGGTAGATCAAGTCAAATGAAAAATCATTTATTAGTTACCTACTATGGGTCAGGCATTGTGCTAAGTGCTGGGAATAGAAATATAAGGGGAAAAGTGACTGTTTTCAAGGGGTTTACATTTTTAATAGAAAAAAAACATTTGAAAATAAGATTAGAAAAGGGGAGGAGAAGAGACATGGAGGTACCCAGTGCATCGGGTGAGGGAGGAGATGGTAAAGGAGCAGCCTTGAGAGAACCTCCCTAAAATGAAGGTTCTGGGAGGAAACAGCCAATCAGAGGGAGAGATCACATGGGCCAGGGGACAAAATAGTCTATTAACAAGCATTTATTTAGCACTGAAGTGCTAGGGATAGAAAGAAATTTTTTTCTTTAAATGTAGTCCTTGCTTTCAAGGAGCTGACAGTCCATGGTGAATATTGAAATGCAGACAACTCTGTACAAACAAGAAAAAATAGAAATAAGTAGAATAACCACCGCAGATTTGTTTCTCTTTGTGGCAACTTGCCTTCAGAACAAGAACTCCTAAGACCCTATTGATGTGTCTATTTCTTCTCTAGTCACAGGCCACAATTCGATCAAAAGAAGCACATTTAATAAAAGAGAGGAAGAAGATTTGCAATTGAGCATCTTTCCTCCCCTGATAAGCCGAGGGCGCACTCCCGCAAATAGAGATAGAACATCAGTGAGGGAAGTAAGGAGGTGAAGGGATAATGAAAATTAAAATAATTGTAAATTAATAATTAAAAATTATATTTTCAGTATGAGCATTTATATCTCAGAAATTAGCAAACACCACAAATCAGGACTTGAGTCATGATTATTGAGTCATTATTGTGTTAATGGTGCAGACTTAAGAAAGTTATGGAGAAAATGTTAACAATGCAAATAAAAGGTGTAAGTGTGTGTATTGTTAAACATTTTCCAGAACACCTCTGGATGAGTGGAAGATTAACTATGGAGGTACAATTCACCCCTCCAGAGTTTCAGGATGATTTCTTCCAGTGTTAATATCCTATGGCTCTCAGATTTGTTTCTTTCTCAATATGACTTCTCTGCTGGATATTTTGCTGCACAAGACCCATTCCTCATTGGGCACAGTGACATTTATGCTGGGCCTGCTTCTTTCTGGGTGTTGTGTAATCTCTATTGATCTTGCTACTGGTGGGTGCTATAAATCTTTATTAGTTTTTGCCTTACAGGACCTTCATTCTGCTAGAATATAGTGATTAGAATATTAATATATTTTTCACTCATGGAAACCACACCCAGTAAACAAAAGGCAGGCAAAGTGTACTTCAGGACTAGACTAAGTCACTTATTTTCATCTTCTGTGTCAGGCAGGGCCCAAAAAATGACAAAGTGAGGCTTGGTCTGGGACCTATTGTTGGTCAGTCAATGAGAGCCAGAGTGATTTGGGTTTAAGGCATGGTCTTTAAGAAAAACAATCTAGCCTGTAAGCCCCAAGATTTCTTTCAAGGTTTTAGTAGTCAAAATTTGCTTTCCTTTGCACAGGGCACCCACAGGTAAGGGTATGATACCATAAGTGGACACAGAAAAAGGAAGGAAGGAAGGAAGGAAGGAAGGAAGGAAGGAAGGAAGGAAG
>NW_027185791.1:27763220-27763448 GCF_028583685.1 Petaurus breviceps papuanus
GGAAGGAAGGAAGGAAGGAAGGAAGGAAGGAAGGAAGGAAGGAAGGAGAGAGACAGAGAAAAAGAAAGAGAGAAAAAGAGAGAAAAAAAGAGGAAGAGATAAAAGAGAAAGAGAGAGAAAGAATGGAAAGAAAGAGAGAGAAATAAATAAAGAAAGAAAGAAGGAAGGAAGGAAGGAAAGAAAGAAAGAAAGAAAGAAAGAAAGAAAGAAAGAAAGAAAGAAAGAAAG
>NW_027185791.1:27763458-27785746 GCF_028583685.1 Petaurus breviceps papuanus
AAGAAAGAAAGAAAGAAAGAAAGAAAGAAAGAAAGAAAGAAAGAAAGGAAGGAAGGAAGGAAGGAAGGAAGGAAGGAAGGAAGAGAACCATGATGCCCAACTGGCAAGTTCCAGTTGGGTCTCCAGTTGGCAGCTCCTACTACTTCTCCCAGAGCTGGTTGTTTGCCATTCATTCTCAAAGAGAACCATAACAGGCATAGTGAAGATAGTGATGAATTCAGAGTTAAAATATCTGAGTTTGGGTCCAACCTCTGACACTAAAAAATCTGTGACCTTGATCAATCAACTTTATGTCCCTGAGCCCTTTGTCTCACCTATAAAGTAATGTAATCATAAAACCACTCCTTCATAAATTTATGATGGTGATTAGATAAGACAAAGAAGGGGCAGATGGGATCTTCAAGTAGGAGTGTACATATAATAAAGAAGTCTTTAAGAGAGCCTTCGGGGTCCACCTACAATCATGAACAATGATTCAGAAAAAGAAACTCAAGAAGTTAGACATGTAGAATGAGAACCATGGAAAACAGAAGCATAAAAACCCAGAGAAGAGAGAGTATCTAGAAGAGAGTGGGAAACAGTGTCAAATGCCTCAGAGAAGTCAAGACAAAGATGGAGAGTAGAATATTGGATTCGGTAACTTAATCATTGGCAATATGGAAAAGAGCTGAATGAATTTCAATTAAAACCTGTGTTACATCTGTTGTTATTTATATTGCCTTTACAGTCAGTAAAGAAGATGTTAGCATTTTTTTCTTTTTATGTTTGCTTACAATGTCTCTGTGCTCTAGCAGGTTTCTAAATTCTCTAAGAGTTTATTCAGTTCTATATTATCCTTTTATATCAGCCTTATTTTTTTTACATTTGCCCAGCTCTAAGGGGAAAATATTAAAGTTTCCTGTAATTAGTATGTTAACATATATATCTTTTAGTTATTCAACTAGATTTTTTATGCATTCTGATGCCACATTACAATATACATACCTGTTTATTATAATTATAATTATATATATATATATATATATATATTTTAGACATTCAGTTGGATTTTCATTTATGGTTTGTGATGCTATGTGGCATATATACATTTAAAATATAAAATGTTTTATTGTCTTTTTTTACTTTTAAGTTTAAATCATATGCACTTGTAATCATATGTAGTCTCTGTTTGTCTCACTTAATGCTATGGATGGGTATGTTAGTCTTGTCTACTGACAAATTTTCAAATTCTGCTGTTTTACAATAACCTGACACATAAAAAAATTTTGTTTCAGCCACCCTTTTTCATTCTGAGTATTTTTTAGATATGTTCCTTGTATGCTCCAAATTGTTGGGTCTTTAAAAAAAATACATTCTGCAACTCTCCTTTCAGTTTCCACTTATAGAGAGGCAACATGCATAGAGGATAAATTTCTGGCTTTAAGGTCAGAAAGCTGGCTGTGAGTTCTGCCTCTTATACAAACTGGCTGTTGGATCATTTTTTTTTTCCTCAGTGCCCCATGCAATGTTCAAAGATTGTATATTTCAGAGAAGATACTGACATGTATTGGTATAGATAGTTGTATCAGTGAAATCACAGGTCCATTCTCTATCCCTAAAAGGGAAAGTTCCCTCTGATTGGACATCTCTCTTGCTAGGCATTTCCCATTGTTTTTGTTCCTTCTTGTTTAATCAGTCCTCTAAAAATAACTGTCTTCATCATTCTCAGTCTTTTTATCACCAGTATAGTAAATTATTTCTCTATCGGTACTACCCTCAAGAGCCATTTGGTAACCATCTTTTCATGATAACAATTTGTAGCGGCAAGCACCCCAGTGTCCCCAGGGTGCCTGTTAACACAGGTTCTTGGATCTGCTTTGTTAAAGGAAAGTAACTCAAAATGGGTTAACAAACTTACTTTAATAGGTCAGACATATATCATTTACCTTGTTCAGGGGAAAAGGTCAGCACCCCAAACTTCAAAGTATACAGGCAGAATTATCAAGACAGAAACAGATCAAGTAGACAGATTTCCAAACTTTCCAACCATTACATCCATACCCAGTCAACATCTGGGTTTCCACATCTGGGTTTTTCAAAGCCAGGGGGGCCCTGGACAACAGCTTCCCAGAATACAGATCAAATCACAGAACACTTCTCAAAGTGAGCCCCCAAAACAAAGCTGCACATCAGGGCTTATATAGCCTTCTCCTGGCTCAGAGAATTGTAACAACCTTCTGGACCCACTGGCCAATCAAAAAGTATCTACTGAAAAACAAGCCTCCCACCCCAGGCTTCAAGTGCACTTTAGCCTAGGGGCAGGGAAGATCTTCCAAATTTGCATTCCCATTACACAATTCAATCAATAATGAAATAACATCAATAATAATAGCCATCATTACTCTCCTCTCCAGGGGTAGTGCCTTCTCATTGGTCTGAGGCAATATGAGATTGAATATGTGGGTGCTCAACTTGGAGTCAGTGAGAACTAGGCTTGAATTCCACTTCAGACACTTGTAAGCTTTATGACCGTGAACATGTCATTTAAGAGCTATGATCCTCAGTTTCCACATATTTAAAAAAGAATAAGTATAGCATCTCCCTCAAAGGGTTGTTGGGAGCATAAAAATAGACGGATGTGTACAAATAACTTTGTAAATCCCAAAGTACTATGAAAATATGAGCTAGTATTTTCTGTAAGAGCAGCATCAGTAGCAGTGTGGTCATAAAAGTAGCACTACACTAGCAATACTAGTAAGTTTCCATACTAAGGCTCTTTTAATCCACTCTGCCAGCTCTAGATAGGACTGAATTTAAACTGTCTCAGAAAGAAAATTGTTATTTGTATTAAAAAATTCAAGTAGCCTACTTTTAAATCTTAGTAAAATTACTAGTCACTCTTCTAATTCCATTGGGGAGATTATACATCCTGAGAGCTATTAAGCAGTCATTTCTTCCTAATTGGTGCCTCGGTTATCTCTACTGCTTTCATTGAACAGTGAATAAAAAAAAAAAAAGTCTTGCTCTGTCAAAATCCTTTATGTCCCTAATATGCTTTTCCCAGTGTGGCTCATTACATTTGTTGCTCCCCAAGCCTCATGGGGGTGCCCCATAAATGATTCCATGTGAGGGCCATATGGTAACATCTCAGACAAGTTGTACTTTATTTTCATATTCGCAGCTAAAAATTTCATCTTCTTGTCCTGGTGACTAGATGATGAAGCACAAGTCCAACATCAAAGCAGAGAGGTGTAAACTATTATTATATCCACTGTCAGACATAGGATCTATATTGGATATCTTTGCTTAATTGTTTCTTTTTTTCTTTTTCAAAATCTACAGCAGGGAAAGACTTAGAAATGACTGTAACATAAAGAAAAAAAGTAGCAAAAGAAAGCATTTTTTAAAAGATTGTCTTCTTAGCATATATAGTTCATTTACTGAACACAAATAAGTTTTTGATTTTCTAATAATACTCCCTCAACGTAATGATTATCCATACTTGCTGTTACTTATACATACACATATTTTTCCTCCGGTAAAACTTCACAAATTATCACTCACTTTGTAGCATAAATGGTTGTTTCAAATTTAAAATTAATAATTCTTCGTTTACAGTTTTATTGCTTTGGGGGCATACCTAGAGTAACTACTAGTTTGTAGTAGTCAGTATATGAATAAATACTACTTAATGAACAAATCATAAACGCTCCATTTTATCTCCATCTGGAATGTTATTTAATATAAATACATATTCAAAGGTATAATAAGTAGGAGAACATTTCAAGAAAATACTCTTTCATATTTCTCATTGGTTATATGTTGTAGATTACTCGTAGCCTAACTGTCATGCTCTTTTCCACTGACCATTGCACATTTGCTTTCAGTTCTTAGAAAAGATGAAAACATATTTCATGTTTCGTTACCGTATAACAACACCCAGAGAATATTAGTATTTAAAAGATCAGGCTCTTTCCCCCAGGGGAAACAGGGTTATTAAAGGAGGTTTGTAATTTCCCAAAGGCAATTGGAATCACTTTCCTTCCCTTTCTACCCACATAGTGTACTGCCAAATGACATGTTGGTAGACAAAACACATAATTTGTGCATACAAATGCATATCACAATTTGAATAATAGTTCTTTATCAACTTGGTCTGGATTGTGTGAATGGTCGGGTCATAATCTCTTAAAATATTATGTGTTCTAGGAGGTTCTCCAATGTTTTCTACAACCAGCACAATGTCATCTTCAGAACGGAGCACCTGGAAGACTTTTCAACTTGAACTCTTCACTAGATCTCCTCCATCACATGATGCTTCTAGTCACTGAATAGAGTAATTTCTTTGGCTATATCATTCAAGGAATACTGAATGCCTTTGATGTATGGATGGGAGGCACTTTGTCAGAAGAGAACCTTTAAGGTACATATTGTTCCACTGAAACAAATGTGTTGGGCTTTTTTTTTTTTTTCAAAATCAACATTCAACAACGATGTTAGCATTGTGTATTCAGTACGCTGCCAAAGAGGATTTGGGTTGGTCACATGGTAAGGATGAGGGGTGACAGGTAGAATGATCCATTGATATCTTCAAAGTGTCCGTAGAATTGAAGGGGGCAGCTAGATCAAGTGCACCCTCTCTGTTACAGACCTATGGGAGGATATAGCCTGGAGTTACAGAAGATGTGCAGGCATGGACATATTGTGCCGTGCATCATTGGAGGAAACACACAAGAAAATGAAATCACAGATCCATCTAAATATGTTTAGTTATCAGAGTAAATAGAAGAATGTAGGACAAAAACCAAGGAGAACAGCTTGGCTTGGTGGAACCAGTGCCATTTCAGGAATTGAGATTTCAAATCCTTTCTCCAACAATAGCAGTAGCACTGTGACTTTGGACAATCCCCCTGATTTCTCCAAGCCTCAATTTCCTTATCTGTAGAAGCAGAAGAGTAACACTTGCACTACTTACCTTACAGAGATGTACGAAAAGTGTTTTGTCAACTTTCACGTGCTATAAAAGTAGTGGAAGACCTTGGCTTTTTTCAGCATCCTGGGCCATCTCCAGTTGTCCTGATCCATATTTGGCCACTGGACCCAGATGGCTCTGCAGGAGGAAGTAAGGTTGGTGACTTTACACAGCTGTCCCTCACTGAAATACAACTTAGTTACAAGCCGTGTCATCATCCTTCTGATATTGTGGTCCTCTTCCAGAACAAAGGACAAACCACAACCTCTGAGTAGGCCAAACTGCCCCAAAGGGGATCCAGCTGGCCCATTTCCCATGGTGCAACTCAGCTTATCCTCTCCTTTTCTCTCTTTTCTACTCCTTTCCTGTCCTCTCCCCATATGAGGTACCATGCCCTTACCTGAGGGTGTTTTGCCCAAAGGAAGGCAAATTTTGATGGCAGAAACTCACCTATTTATTTTGGAGTTTAGTGGCTAGATTTCTTTCTTAAAGACCATGCCTTAAACCCAATTCACACTGGTTCTCATTGATTGGTCAATAACAGGTCCCTGCCAAGCACCACTTAATGATTATTTGGGGGCCTTGATGGTTCTGAGTGAATATATATATAATAATTGTTTCTCTTTAAGCCAGAAATCCTGAGGGTCTTCTCCTTCCAGTTTGATTTTTCTTGTTGTTATTAAAGGGCCATCCCTTTACTCACTTCTTAAACAGGCCTAATAACTGAATGGGTTTTGCCTCATTCAAAGTGAGGACTCAGAAAGACCTTAACCTAAAAAAGCCAAAGTCTTCTACTTCATCCTGGGCCATCTCCAGTTGTCTTGATCTATATCTGGCCACAGGAACCAGATGGCTCTGGAGGAGAAAGTGAGGCTGGTGACTTTGTTTAGCCTTCTTCTCACTTAAATCAATTCCATTGCAAGTCATGTCATCATATTTCTGGTGTCATGGTCCTCTTTGAGAATAAAAGACAAACCACTCACACAGCTATATAGACATGAGTTCTTAATAAGGACAGTAGAACAGGAAAAACTCTGAATTGAGTTTTTTCCAATACCATTATAAATAAGAGTGATATATCCAGGAAGAAAAGAGGGAGATATGTACAGAACCACATCAACTCACATCTAAAATTCCTCACTTCATTGTCAGTGAGAATAGTTTGGAGACACAGAGGCACGACAAAAGTAAAAAAAAAAAATACTTGTAGCACTTGTCCAAAGAATATTTGCTATATAGTATGAATTTAGGCATGTATGCATGTGTGTTTGTATACATGCAATTTAAATATGTATTTTGTTACTGTGTCTGTATATACATGTTACTTATGGACACACGTATATATGTAAATGTGTTTTCACTTTGGGCTGCTATTTTTCAGAACTGTTCTTACAAATGGCATACTTGTTCCAAAGTGTTTTAAATGTACTATATGTATGTGTATATATATGTATATATATATACACATACACACACATATATATATATATATATATATATATATATATATAGCCAGCAGAAAGATAATATAGCAATGCTCCATTGGATCAAGGATATCATTGATGGGCTTCAGTTTACTCACCTGTAAAATGAAGATGTTAGACTAGGATACCCCTCCCAGCTCTAGACCCAGGATCCAGTGCAATAAGAATATTCCTTTCAAAGATACAATCTGCAGTCAATCCACAGTGTGTCTGCCCATTCTTTTTGACTCTTCCCTTCTCTTATAAATTTGCCATAGCATATTGGAGGTTTTCCTCATGCTTTCTTGATATTCTAAAGACCCCTTTCAATTTCCCCATGATCAGCCCACCTTTTTATCATGGACTGAAATAAATATAAAGAAATATTTGATGTGATTTTTTACACCATTTCTCCCACATAATTTCTTCTTGTAATTTGCTGCATTCTGCCATGCATGTCTTTAAGGAGTAATATTTAGGAATTTGTGGGATAGATGGACATGAGTTTGGTTGTTTTTTTTTTTCTTTATCTTTCCTGGGTGTGGTGGTATTTTTTTTGTGTGATATCTGATAGGAATTAGGTTTGGTTAGTTCAATTTCAGATGGGAAGGAAGTCATAGCAGCATAGAGTCATAGATCAAAAGCTAGAAAATACCTTAGAAGGCATCTAATCCAGCCCCCTCATTTTATAGATAAGGAAACTGAGACGAAGAGAGGTTAAGTGACTTTAAAAAAAAAGTCACTTGTGAAAAATAAAATTTGAAATTGAAGTGGCAAATTAGCTAAGGAGACATCTTATATGTATTTCGAGAAGTAAGTTCTTAAGGGCAGAGACAGTATTGTTTCTCTTTGTAGTCTCAATGTCTTAGCACATAGTAGAAACTTCAAAAAGTGTTTAAGATCCAGGTCCTAGAAAAAAATAGAATGCTCTGTCTCTGTCTCTGTCTCTCTCTCTGTCTCTGTCTCTCTCTCTCTCTCTGTCTCTCTCTCTCTCTCTCTCTCTCTCTCTCTCTCTCTCTCTCTCTCTCTCTCTCTCTCTCTCTCTCTCTCTCTCTCTCTCTCTCTCTCTCTCTCTCTCTCTCTCTCTGTCTCTCTCTGTCTCTCTCTCTCTTTCCCTCTCTCTCTCTGTCTGTGTGTGTGTGTGTGTGTGTGTGTGTGCATAGTTATAAGTTTTGGTCCTGCTACAGAAGTGGCATCCTATTTTGTAGACAGTTGCATCAGTGTCATCTGGAGCCATGTTTAACCTTCAATGGCAGGAAGGAATCACCATGAACACATTATGGAACACATCCAGGATGCCAGGACAGAAGTGATGCTCATCTCAGTAGAAAGCAATTCTGCCAGACAGGACATTTTTAGAGGATGGATGATAGCAGGATATCAAAGGGAGCTAAAGTGAGGAGACCACAAGCTGAGTGAGCAAAAGAAATACTTTGAGGACATACTGAAGGGCATCTCCAAGAAATGTGAAAAAATATATAAAGTACACAGGGAAACTCAACAAAATCACCGTGAAATTAAGACACAGTTGGCATGAGGGTGACTTTGGGGGGATATATAGGTCACAAAGTGCAGAATGGCAGAGACGCTTTTTTAAAAGCCACACAGAATCACAGATGGAGAGCAGGAAGGGACTTTGGGACAAACCTCCTCATTTTCAGGATGAAGAAACTGAGAATCACCATGAAGGGACTTGCTTAAGGTCACAGAGGTATCAAGTAGAAGAGCAAGGTCAAGTCCTCTGATTTCAAATTCTTAAAAATCTTCACATGTCATTCAGCCTTTTCAGTGAGATATGCAGATTTGCTGGCCTTTTAGTAATGCCTTACCTGCTATCATTGAGAGGTAATGAGATCACTGAGAATAAAGAAACATGAAAAAAAGTCCTTAATACTCTCTTACCTCTATTAGCACATGATCCCCTAAAAGGAGTGTTAAGGAAACGAAAGTCAACCCAATAAACAACAATTTGTTGAAAACTCAAATACATAGCAATATAGTAAGGGAACAGAAAATATTTACAATACTAAATTGGAGTCCCACAAAGGGAGTTTCGTGTAGCTAATCTTCACAATGGTTAATTTATGTAATGATCATTAAGAATTGATTATATTTCAAATACAGGGTATGTGAGTTACCCATGTTGGTTATGTGTGTGTCTGCTTGGATTTATCTAAATGCAGCTAATGCGAAAGCATGAATAAATTTGTCTGGAATCCAGCCTAAGATTTCTGCCTGGAGGAGAGCTGGAGAGGTAACATTTGACTTCTCTGATATCAGATTATATAGATAGAAAGAGTGGCAGAGAGAAACAGAGAAATAGAGGCAGAGACAAAGAAAAAAATGGAGAGAGACTGAGACAAAGAGTTGCCTTTACCTCACTGAAAGCAAAATTCCTTGAAGTCTCTAGAGAGGTAAATTGGAAATCAGGGACATGATGAGGAACTAACTGTCCTTAATGTGTCTGCCTTCTTAAACCTATTCTTTTTCTCTCCAAATTTCTTTTCCAATAGGGTTTGGAACCACAGTGTCCTTTCTTTGGGAAAGAAAACTGTCTCCCTTCTCCCAAGTTCTCCCATCAGCTCTACCCCTTACACAGATGACATTAAATAAATATTCTCTCTACCAACAAGGAAAGTCCTACCTAACTAACTACTCAAAAAACACCTCAGGATTTTGAAACATGGTTTACAGTGCAACATATCATTGTCATCCTTCTCTGGAGTCAGTGTGCTTTAGGAAATACTTTCTTGGGTTTGGAATCTGTAAGGAAAAGTTCAAATCCCATTTCTGACAGTTACTAGCTATATAACTAAAAGCAAGTCACTTAACCTTGTTCAGTCTCAGGCAACTTTCTAAGACCATAAGTCATAAAGGAGTTTCAATCTTCAGAGTGGAAAGAGTTAAGACATTGGGAAAATCATAGCATTCCCATTCTGTTTACATTATTGGTATAACAGTAAAGCTAATCATTGTGTCCTGACAAAATTAATAAGCACATAAAGAAGTCTGTATGCGAGTTTGTCACTTAAAAGGTATGTCTTGCATTATTTGTTAAGTGTTAATACTTATTAAGTATTATTTATTTTGTTTCATTGTCAAAAAAATATCATAAACAATAAGACAAAAAACATACAGAGCCAAGCTTCTATTTAAGGACTATTTGAACTTTAACCTGAAAAAAAAAGATTGAAAGATTTTCCTGCCTAAATCTCTCTGTCCAGAAACTGTTTCAAGAGTTTAACACAATATCTTTCTCTTCTCCATCCTGATAAGAACTTGGGAATTAACTTTCTGCTGCTGAAAAGCTCTCATCAGAGTGGTTAATGAATCATACTTTACTGGCCTAGCTTCTGGGGCAATCTGTTCACATTCTCAAATGCCTTCTGCAAACTGAATGTCAAGTTTCTGAAAGACATTCATCCATCAATGTCCTTAGTCTCCAGGCTTTACAGGCATTCTGGAGTTCAATGTTCTTTGTAGGTACCAGTCATTCCTCAGCCCCACAGCAAGACTAGTTCTGTCCCATAATCAACTTTTCTCCACAGCGAAACTGACAGAGAGTACTCTCTTCATAATAAGTGAAAGGGGATTAGAAAGCAGGATGGCCATTTCTTCACATGAACATAGTGACTACAAAAATTCATTATTAAGATACATTCAAATTATTCTCCATCTCTATGGTAATTTTTAATATGCCAATTAACTTAGCTTTGCTAAGTATTCAACATTCTGTCACTAAACCAATACCTATATGAAATCCAGGAGGGGATATGTTATCATTGTGAGGATTTGTTCATTTTGACTTATTTATAACCAGTGGTGTGCTAATAAATATCTCACAACCACCTCTCCAGGGAAAAAATATGTATGCACAACACACTTTTAAGTTTATTCTGCATTTTAATATTTTCTTCATCATTTTTAAGTCTAAATACTCAAAAAAAGCAATAAATCAAAACCTGAATTTTAGTTTGCCAATTTACAAGGTATAAATGGTTACACTGAAAATTAGTCTAGGAAAAAGCCAGCACACCCCATCTATGATATGTCAAAGTTACAAATCAGGAAAAATAAAGGAATTAAAAACTAAAATGTGAGAGGGAGGAGAAAGATATTTTTAAAGTATATTTATAGTGCCCAGTACAACAGTAGGTCTTCTTGTTCCACAGTGGTCATTTACAACCCCCAACACCACAATAACCATTACAAAGGGACCCATACTTCGCAGTTATCTTGACACCACTTATTCCTGTGTGGACATCTTCCAACATATGAAAGTGGAGGTCACTGCTAATGACCAAGAAAATAAGACTATCCCAAGCTACATCATAATACATTAAATCAGTTTTGCTAAGGGGTGGCTAGGTGGCACAGTGAATAGAGCACTGGCCCTGGAGTCAGCAGGAGCTGAGGTCAAATCTGGCCTCAAACACTTGACACACTTCATTGCCATGTGATTTTGGGCAAGTCACTTAACCCCAATGACCCTCCAAAAAAAGCAAAAAAATTGAGTTATGCTGCAAAGAATCAAGTTGCAATGAATTCTACAACACAGTCTTTCATGTTAGGCATCTGATTGGTCACAAGTTTGGTGATTCAGTTGTACAGTCAGACATGAAGCATTGGCATTTCACAGTGGTGAATGACACAGGCAGGCGTAAGGTCTAAGTAGAATACGAAGGAGAGACCAAAATTTCTATCCACAAGAAGCATCTTCTATGGTCTTGATTAAGATGAAATAAATTGTTGAAGCTTGCCTTGAGAAGACTGTCACAAAAGCTATCATCACAGTACCAGTCTACTTCAATGATTCCCAACATCAAGCCACCAAATATGGTCGAGCCATTGCTGGTTTCAATGAATCACCAATGAATCAACTACTGCTGCTGTTGAGAGAAATGTGTTAATCTTTAGCCTTGGAGGTGGCTCTTACCATGCCTCCATTCTTACCATGGAACATGACATCTTTGAAGTCGAGTCCATGAGTAGAGACACCCTCTTGGGTGGGAAGGACTTTGACAACTGCAAGGTCAACCACTTCTTTACTGAGTTTGAGGGAAAGTACAAGAAAGACATCAGTGAGAACAAGAGGCTGCCTACTGTCTGCTAACCACCTGTGAATGTGCAAAGTATATCCTCTCTTCCAATACCCACTGAAGTATTAAGATGGTCTCTTTCTATGAATGTGTCAGTTTCTATACCTCTATAAACCATGTGCATTTTGAAAAGTTGAATGCTGACCTCTTCTGTGGCATAGTGGAACCCTAAGAAAAAGGCCCTGAGAGATAACAAGTTAGAGAAATTACAAATTCATGACAAAATGTCATATGCCCCGAATCCAGAAACTTCTGCAGGACATCTTCAATAGCAAGAAGCTCAACAAGAGTTATCAATCTTGA
Organism: Petaurus breviceps papuanus; assembly: GCF_028583685.1. Lineage (NCBI taxonomy): Eukaryota > Metazoa > Chordata > Mammalia > Diprotodontia > Petauridae > Petaurus > Petaurus breviceps. The sequence goes on from NW_027185791.1 coordinate 27,775,275, forward strand.
TAAGACTACTGGTGATTATGGTGCAGTTGTCCAGGCTGCCATCTTGTCTGGTAAATCTAAAAATGTACAGGACTTACTGTGGTTAGATGTTACTCCTCTTTCCATTGGCATTGGCAGAGTTATGACATTTCTGATCAAATGCAACACCACCACCCCCATTAAGCAGACACAGACCTTTACCACATTCTCATACAACCAACCTGGCTTGCTTATTCAGGTTTATGAAAGTGAGAGATCAGTGACAAAGGATAAATTGCTTTGCAAATTGGAGATCAGAGGAATCCCTCCTGTCCCCAGGAGTATTGCTCAGTTTGAAGTAACATTTACCATTTAAAATGTAATCCTCAATATTTCTGCTATGGAGAAGAGCACACGCAAGTAGAATAATATCACCATCACCAAAGACAAAGGTCATCTAAGAAAAAAGACATTAAGCATATGATGCAGGAGGCTGAGGAGTACAAGACTGGATATAAGAAGTAGAAAAGGTGTCTTCCAAGAATTCTCTTGAATCTTGTGCTTCCAACATGAAGGCTACAGTAGAGCATGAGAAACTCCAAGGCAAATTGGTGATAAAAACAGAAAATCCTTGACCATGTAATGAAATAATCAACTGGATAGATAAGAACCAGATCGCTAAGAAGTAAAAATGTGGAATCAAAGAACTGGACAAGGTCTGCATCCCCCTCATTACTGAGTTGTACCAGAGTGAGTTCCCAGGAGATGGAGCAACCTTATCTGGAGGTACTTATTCTAGACCCACCTTTGAAGAGGCCAATTAAAGATACCAGAAGAAAGAGCATTCCACTCAGCTTTCCAAAAAAAAAAAAAATTAAGGACTCAAATTTGTAGCCAAGGCAATAGGACTTTAAAAATAACATTTAAATTACTGTGTAAATCTGAAAATTCTGAATAAATTAATGGGTTGAGAGGGAGAGAAGTGAACAACATTGCACTTTATCAGTACTGTCAGCAAGTGGAAATACAATTCTTGTCCTGGAGAATAAAGTCTATTTAAAATTGGTATCATAAAAAAGCTTATTTAGAAATGTGAAATCACTGAACTATTCATTGCTTGATGACCCAGTATCTTTCTCAGAATGCACATTTTGCTGTCCAGAATAAAATTCTTTGTTTTACCGGAATCTTTCAGACTGAAGAAGAACTGAGTTTTAAGAGAACAGTGTTGATATTGGGTGAAGCGGGAATTTCTTCTCACCTTGGAAGAAAAGTAAAAAAAAGGGGTCAGAGAAAATATTGACCCATATATTATCACGGGTTCAAACTGGTGATTCAAAGAAAAAAGGGATGGGAGGCAGATGACTTAACTGGAGTTATAGACACACGTGGGGCTCCACTGTTGCAATCACAATTTTTTCCCGCTAGATTCTTCTGAGGTACAAGAAAGAATCTTACTGATGTATTAAAACAAAATAAAACAAAAATTTCCCAAGTCAACCCAAATCAAGCTAAATTGGGAGAAACATGCTTGGTAAATTCCAGACTTCATTCCTCTGGGTCAGTTAAGCTGGGTCAACTTTTCCTCCCATTGTATTCTCCACCAGCCCCATTCAACCCTGACTTAGAGATGAAGCAAAAGAATTGATTAAAGAAAGGAAAGCTATGTTCCTGAGGAAATCTCAAGTGTGTGGGTGCTTAAGAAGGGCTCCATGAATACAAAGAGTGGGGCCATCTCAGAGAAAGTAACAAGTTTTCCTGTAAAACATAATAGGTAATATTTTTTCCATTTTTTTCCTTTTCAACAGCTTTGGGAGTTTAAATGTAATTTTTATCTGTTTCTTCCTATATCTCTTATTTAGCTTAACTTCATAAATTATTAATGCATACATTGAAGATGTACCAGTAATGTAATTATTTTTTTCTTTTAAAATTTACATATTTATATGTTGTTTTATATTCTTCAACCCATTTTGGTTCAATCTAACCTTAATTCAACATTTGTCATTTGGATGAAGAACTATATTTATAGTTGGATTTTTAAAGGTCAAAATGTAATTAAATGTTTCTTTTTTTAAGTATACTTTATTTCCATTTATGCTGTTTTATTTTTCTGTTTCTCTTTCATTGAAGTTTTTGTTTGGATTTTTGCTTTGAATGCCATTACTATTTTTTGTATTGTATTTGTTTGGATTTATTTTCCTTCTCTAGGTACCTGGATTCATTTTGTCTAATTTATTTTTGTTCTTCTTTCATTCAGTCATATCTGAGTCTTCATGATCCCATGTACCATAATACTCCAGGTTGTTATATTTTCCATTATCTCCCAAAGTGTGCCCAAGTTCATGTTTGTTACTATCTGTCCATCTCATCCTCTGCCATCCTTCTGCCTTCAGTCTTTCTCAACATTATAGTCTTTTCCAAGAAGTCCTGCCTTCTCATTAAGAGGCCAAAGTATTTAAGTTTCAGTTTCAGTATTTGTCCTTCCAATGAGCAGTCTGCTAATTTCTTTAGGTATTGACTGATTTGGTCTCCTTGTTGTGCAAGGGACTCTCAAAGTCTTTTCAAGCACCATAATTAAAAAGCATCAATTCTGAAGTGCTCAGATTTCTTTATAGTCCAACTCTCACAGCCATACAATGTTCCTGGAAAAATCCTAGCTTTAACTATGCAGACATTTTTTTTTTGTTAGAAAGATGATGCCTCTGATTTTTAGTATGCTGTCTAAATTTGCCATAGCTTTCCTTCCAAATATCAAGCATCTTTTAATTTCATCACTGCAGTTACAGTTTACAGTGATCTTTGAACCCAAGAATATAAAATCTGACCCTGCTCCCATTTCTTCTCCTTTGGTTTACCAGGAAATGATGGGACCAGTTGCCATGATCTTAGGGTTTGTTTTTTTAATATTAACATTCAATCCAGCTTTTACCCTCTCTTCTTTCACCCTCACCAAGAGGCTTCTTAATTCTTCTTCAATTTCTGACATCTGAGTATTATCATCTACATATCTGAGATTATTTATATTTACTCCTTGCAAACTTAATTCACTTTTGATTTATCCAGCCTGACACTTCACAGCATATGCTCTGCATATAAGTTTAAAAAAATAAAGTGATATTATCTAGCCTTGTCATACTCCATTCTCAGTCTTAAAAGAACACAATTAGTTGGTCAATATCATCTAACTTGTTTCTTGATCTGCATGTAGGCTCCTTGAGAAACAAGCAAGATGATCTGGTACTCCTACCTCTTTGAGGATTGGCCACATTTTAGGATGATTCATATGTTTAAAGGTGTTAGTGTGGTCATTGAAGGAGAGATAGATTTTTTTTTTATCCTTTGGAACTCTCTTGCTTTCTCCATAATCCAGTAAATGTTGGCAATTTGGTCTCTAGTTCCTCTGCATCTTCCAAAAACAGACTATATTTCTTGTAATCTTAGTTCACATATTGCTGAAGCTTAGCTTGAAGAATTTTATAACTTTGCTGGCATGTGAAATCTGCACAAATTCCTCATTATTCCTTCTTTGGGTTAGAGACATAAACTAATATTTTCCTATACAGTGGTGTGATAGTAATGGCAATTAAAGATTCCCCTGTATTGGCTTGGTTTTCAAATTGATTGTATTAAAACCCAGAGCTTGTTAATCCCACCTGTGGGATGGGCTTGTTGATGTGAAAAGAAAGTCCTGACTGGGAGGAGCTGGGGACGTAGATTTGGAGAGACAAGAGAGAGGCGGAAGTTCTTTTTGGAAGCAGCACCTCGTGTAGAGGGAGAGACTAAGAGATTGCTGGTGGCCACTTTGAATTGCCCTGGACTTTTGAGACCTGCCCCCTGAGCTGCCAAGGACTGAGGAGACATGGCTGTTTTGCTGGTACTTTGTCTGTCTGTTTTGATGTTATTTTGCCAGATTTGTCCACTGGTGAAAGACTGTCCTGTTGAAGAAGTCCTGGAACCTGGCATTTGGTTAAGAAGGCCTGAGACTGTCCTGCAGACAGAGAGTGAATACTGTCCACTGGTGAGGGACAGTACTGAGAGTGAATACTGTCCACTGGTGAGGGACAGTACTGTTGTTGCAGGGGTCTGGAGACTGTCCGGCAGACAGAATGAATACTGTCCACTGGTGAAGGACAGTGCTGTTGTTGCAGGGGTCTGGGAGCCTTTCTGTTGGTTCAGAAGCCCTGAAGAAGGATTTTCTTGTTGTATGTTTACAGAAATCCTGGGAGAGGGCTTTGCTAATGTGTTCAGGGGTTCTAGGACTGTTCTACAGACAGAGGATAAATTCATGAAGGGACTGGCAATGTATCTTATGGCCTTGCTAAGCCTTGTCTCCCCAGGAACTAAGATTGCTGAGAACTTGCCTCGTGTCAAGATGAAGAAAAGACCTCCATTTGGGTATTAAGTGCTGTGTTTAAACTTGATGTAACTCTGGGGTAGATTCAATTGTGATCCAGGGGTGGGGAACTTTTGACCTTTTTGTGTTCTATGGTTGAGCAAATGAATGTATTTTACTTATGTTTGGAAACTAATCTCCATTTGAGAAGAGGGGCTTTGTGGTGGACTTAATTAAGGTATAGCCTAGGGGTGGAGAAGTATTTGGAACAGAGACTTTGTAATTGATTGAATGATTGGAAAGTCCTGGGGTGGGGTAGGCCTTGGAGATGATTTAATCACACTTAGTAAATGCTGTATTTTGAATGATGTCATGTTTTGATCTTCTCTGTTCTGGGTTTGTTACTGAAATAAAATAGAGAGCACCTATGCTGGTATTTTGAACCTGGGAAGTTGCCTTCTTTTGGCATTATATTACAAGTGGCCACTCTTAAGTTTTCCAAATATTCTGGCATATTGAGTATACCACTTTAACAACATCATATTTTCAGATTGTAAAAAGCTCAGTGGAATAGCCACACAATTGTGGTTATTGATGAAATTAAGATCTTTCTATTATCGTTTTTTGGCTCATTCTTGCCATCTCTTCTTAATCTCTTCTACTTCTATTAAGTCCTTACCATTTTTCTTTTTTTTTTTAAGCAATTGGGGTTAAGTAACTTGCTCAAGGTTACAGGGCCAATTATTTCTGGGTGTGGTGCTGAGTATCTGAGCCCAGATTTGATCCCCAGGTCATCCCAACACTGGAGCCGGTGCTCTTACTCACTGTACTACCTGGCCTCCCATTTTTGCATTTATAATTCCAATTTTTGCATGAAATTTTCCCTCAATATTTCTAATTTCCTTGAAGAGGCCTCTGGTCTTTTTCATTCTATTGTTATTGTCTATGTCTTTACATTGCTCATTTAAAAAAAAAAACTTTTGATCTCTCCTTGCTATTTTCTTGAATTCTGTTGGGCATGTCTATCTCTTTTTCCTTTACTATTTCCTTTCATTCTTTCCTCAGCTTAATATATGAAGCATCTTTATTTTTCATTTCCACACAAATACTATCATTCAAGGTTGCTAACTGGAACATTATTCAAGGGCTATACTGTAGCTGTGACCCTGTGTACGCTTAAATTTGGGGAGACCCAATTGTTAAATATGTATAACCATAGCATACCTCTGACTGCTATTTAGTTGCCTATTGCTGGGCAAATGGGTTTCTAATGCTTTTATTGTTGCTATTTTACATAGTTGCTAAACTATTTCTTGCTACCTGCAAATCATCTTAGAGCCCTGATTTAAAATGTCTGTGTAATATAAGTTTGATCAGTTTGGTTGCCTTACAGATCACCTCTAAGATCAAATGCAAAAATCTGTGTTTGGCAATATTATTACTTCATAAAATATATTCCATTCTGACCTTTTCTACGCTTCTTCAACCTTATTCCCCACCATATGCTCTTCTATCCAATGATACTGACCTCCTGGCTTTTCCACAAGCAAGATACTCCATCCCTCACCTTCTGGAAGTCCCCCAGGTATGGAATTATCTCCCTCTTCAACTCTGCCTACTAGCTTCCCTGGCTTCCTTTAAGTTCCAACTAAAATTCTATCTTTTATAGGAAACCTTTCCCAACTCATTTTTATTCTAATGCCTTCTCTCAATCAATTATTTCCAATTTACCCTCTATGTAGTTTGTATATATTTGTTTGCATGCTGTCTCTCCCACTAAATTATAAGCTCCTTGAGGGCAGGGACTGTCAGTTGCCTCTTCCAAGTGCTTAGCATATAGTAGGTGCTCAATAAATGTTGATTGATTGATTGAGTTAACATATTTTTTTTTCCTTCAGTGAATGGTTGAATGTTGGCTTTATGGATTAATATATATATTTTTAAATGAGTGTGGCATTTGAAAATAATGTCATCTTATAGATATCAACATGGGAGTACTTATATTTGGCATAGACATTGGCTTTAAAAAGTGTGAAGACTTAAAGTCTTGAAGGACATGGAAAAAAGTTTTGGGAAGAGATAAGAATAATACACTAAAGATGTGCTCTGAATTACCAGGTCAGAGGGTTCACTTAAAAATACCTGCTGATATCTGGATAGTAGATGGTACTTAGGACTTGACTTTCAATCTTGCATCTGAAGTAGAGAACTGCTATTAAAAAAAAAGTGACATTAATAAAGGGATACAGGATATGATACAGTAGCATAGTTAAGGTGCACAATTAATTACACTGGGAGACTCACTCATAGATGAGGTTGAGACAAGATTTCTACCATCAGAAATAGAAAATTCATTTGTGAGTGATCTCATATTCTTTATGCAAGAAACATTATGCAAAATGCAACATATTCTTTATGTTATCCAGATGCTCTACCTGTGCCTCGACTGAGGACTATTTTTACAAGTCAGAGCAATGTGATATGTGAGAAGTGCTAAAGCTAGGTTCACAACAGTGGAAAGTGATAGATCAGCCATATAAAGTGGGAGATATGTCTCCTTAGTAAAAAAGAGAAACATCACCTGTGAACAGGTCTCAGAAAGGCTACCTTGTTATAAATGATAAAAAGAAGCGCAATATAGAATTTTTTCTCAGGCTACAGAAAATTCTATAGAAGTCTGGACTAGGCATGCAACAGAGTTATCAAAGAGCTGGTAGGTATGTGACAGGAAAAAAAAAATGTGATGGCAAATGTCAGAGCCCCTTTGCCTTTCAACACTTCTGGGTCCTAAAGGAAAGCAACCTTAAAATAGCTTAACAAGAAACTTGAAAAAAAGTCAGTCAATCTATGCTTCTTACTTAATGGATGAAATGGTTCTTTCAGCATTTTATCATCATTTAGGAAAAATATTTGTCATATCAATTCTTGACTGGAGCTTCCATAAAAAGGAAGCAAAATCTACCCTGCAGGTGTAAAGTCAACTGAAAAGACTCACAGAAAATCTGAAAAAGTGAACAAATGAACAAAACTACCCTACCTAGAAAAGAGGATAAAGTATTAGAGGCACCATCAGCCTGACACAGGAGCATCACCAAGAGCTTAGAGTGTGCATTCATTCTCTGTCTCTGTCTCTGTCTCTCTCCTGCTCTATTGATTTTCCTTGCTTATTTTAAGTGCCAATTAAAATTTCATCTTCTATAGGAAGTCGTACCCAACCCCTCTTAATTCTAGTTCCTTCCCTCTGTCATTTTTTTCTTATCTGTCCTGTATATAACTGTTTATACTTGTTTGCATTTTGTGTGTGCCATTAGATTGTAAGTTCTTTGAGGGCAGGGACTCTGTTATTACTCTTTTTGCATCCCCAGCATTAGGCGCAGTGACAGAAACATAGTAGGTGTTTAATAAATGTTTATTGATTAAAAGAGAAAACCAAAAAGGCAGAACTACCTGCTGTGATAAATGACCATACACAGGGCCAGTGCTCTCACAAAAAGAATGTACCTCTGGTGATGCAAAAGCTCGGGGCTACACCACCAGCTTTGGGAAACAGAGATAGCTCCAATGAACGACATTGCCCCTCCTTCCAGGCAGTGAGCATGACCTCATCAGCAATTCTTTAGGAGTCTTTTCTACCTGAACTCATAGGACACAAAGGAAAAATAATTCTGAAGATTGAGAATGTAAATTTCACTACCATCCTTTTCATGTTTTATTTTGTTACTTTTGTACTTATATTCATAGTGTAGTTGCTTTAGTGTTTTTTTTTTGCTTTCCATATTTTTGACGTTTAATTGTTTGTGCATGTGTCATTTTGTCTACATATTTTGATATTTTGTGTTATAATCACTTTACTTTCGCTTTGCTCAAACTGCCCCTTCCCTAACCCCCAGGATAAGGGGATCACCTGACATCTCATCACCACAAAAGATTGATCTTCAAGTTTTGATCCTCAACACCTTCTCAACTCACCCTCACATGCCTTTGCCCTCTGATTAGAGGACTAGAGGATGGAGCACTTCACTCCTCCTAAGGGTGTTCTTTACAGAGGGCTCACCAACTTCCTGTTTACTCCAATTTTCCATCAGCAGCTCCTTTACTCCACAGAAAACCCATATTTTCAGCTTACTATTGTGTTCATCTTCTCCCTTTAGATTATCCCTTGCAGGTAGGGACTGGTCTTTTTTTCTAATTTATATCCCCAACACTTAGCACATATAAGGTACTTAAAAAATATTTATTGAAATGAATTTACTGTTATGCATACTTGCTTGTATTTCATGTAGTGAAATGGAAAGAGGACTGATTCTTGTCGTTAAAGGACATGGGTTTAAATGTTGCCTCTGAAGTTTAGTACTTTTGAGATCTTTGACAAATTACTTCATCTCCTGGAGCAGTTATACCATACTTATCTGTATAATGAAAAAGTAGGACTAGCTGGCTTCTGAGGTCCCTTCTAACTCTAGATCTACAATCTAGAGGGATGTTACATATCATTAATTGCTATTATGAGTCCTGCATTTGCTTTAGACCTTTAGTCACTGAAGTCAGCTGCCAAATGTTTATTGCATCTATTTAATTAGACCTGTAATCACTGAAGAAGACTGCTATGATTATTATATGTATCATTGATGTATATTGGCTGTGAATAGTACCCTAAAGTAACATTAGCTGTGATGCCAAGTTTATCATCCTTGCTTTGTTAATAGTTTATATTTGTTCTAATTCTGTGTTGCATAATCCTAGATATCAAGTATTTCACAGCTGATTTTTCAAGGTACTGAAAAATTCCTAATTCCAGGGAGCTATGTAACCTCTCTGACAGAGAAGAATTAAGTTCTATAGCCAGAGTGGAATTCTTTTGCTTCTCAAGATCCATGGTCTAAAAAAGGGTGGAGGGAGTTTCAAGGCAAAATGTCATTGTTTTTCTTTTTCCTCCTCATCCTGGTAAAGAAGCAGCTTAAAAAGAGAGAAATGGGGATGAACAAGGGTATTGGGCACATAATTAGCACTGCAACTTGAACAACAATTAAGGATAAGGAAAAACAAGAGGTTTTCAGAATGGCTAGTGTTGAGCCTAAGATGGAGCTTCACTACTTTGGGAACCATTATCCCCCATCCTAACACATCAACCAGAGATAATATCTAGAGTATCTGATAGGGTAACTGATAGAAATCTAATAAAAAAGTGATTTACTTCCATATCTTTATATTTCCTTCTATCCAGAAGAACTGATGTTGAATCAAAAGTTTTCCCATCTTTTAAAATATGTATATATTTTTGTATAATTACTAGCCCATCAGCTTAGATAAAATTTTGATTGATCATAAGTGCTTCTAATTTTTGTTTCATTATTTGTGGATTGTGAAGTGGAAAGGGAGATAGAGACAGTGAGAAATAGTATGCAGGAGAGAAACAGAGAGAAGACATTGTCTGAATTATAGAGGGGTGGCATCTCCTTTGGAGATTCCTGGAATGTGTGAAAAATTTTACTGATGGTTATATTTGTATAAACGTCTCAATTACAGTAATATTTATACAGATCTCATGATTTCCCCTTGGGTGTAATTGAGCTAAAACAATGTCATGGTGTAGGGGTGGAGCTTGGTAAGCAGTAGGGTACTTATCTCAGAAGCAGTTACACTGGGACAATTTTGTTCTCGTTGTTCTCCAGAAGTGCCACCAACTTTATTTGACTCTGAATAACAGAAGAGTAAAGGTACTGGTTGAAAGACAGTAATATCCAAAGTGATATGAGTTGGGAAAGTGTCTTCACTTCCATGAAGGTCAGAGTCAATAAAGGGGAAGGAGTTAATTTTACTGAGACAGCTCCTAATGCAGTGATTGGAATTCTGGACCTGGAGTCAGGGAATCCTGAGTTCAAATGTGACCTCAGACACTAACTAGCTGAGTGATCCTGGGGAAGTCACTTGAATCTATGTTTGCCTCGGTTTCCTCAGCTGTAAAACTGGGAAAATAACAGGACCTGTGTCCTAGGGTTGTTTTGAGAATCAATGAGATATTATTTGGAAAAAAAAGAAACAAAGAAAGAAGCAAAGAAAGAAAGAAAGAGAGAAAGAAAGAGACAGAGAGAAAGAAAGAAAGAAAGAAAGAAAGAAAGAAAGAAAGAAAGAGAAAGAAAGAAAGAAAGAAAGAAAGAAAGAAAGAAAGGAAGGAAGG
>NW_027185791.1:27790746-27818780 GCF_028583685.1 Petaurus breviceps papuanus
TTTTGAGACCTGCCCCCTGAGCTGCCAAGGACTGAGGAGACATGGCTGTTTTGCTGGTACTTTGTCTGTCTGTTTTGATGTTATTTTGCCAGATTTGTCCACTGGTGAAAGACTGTCCTGTTGTTGAAGAAGTCCTAGAACCTGGCTGTTCGCTAAGAAGGCCTGCGACTGTCCTGCAGACAGAGAGTGAATACTGTCCACTGGTGAAGGACAGTGCTGTTGTTGCAGGGGTCTGGGAGCCTTTCTGTTGGTTCAGAAGCCCTGAAGAAGGATTTTCTTGTTGTATGTTTACAGAAATCCTGGGAGAGGGCTTTGCTAATGTGTTCAGGGGTTCTAGGACTGTTCTACAGACAGAGGATGAATTGATGAAGGGACTGGCAATGTATCTTATGGCCTTGCTAAGCCTTGTCTCCCTAGGAACTAAGATTGCTGAGAACTTGCCTCTTGTCAAGATGAAGAAAAGACCTCCATTTGGGTATTAAGTGCTGTGTTTAAACTTGATGTAACTGTGGGGTAGATTCAATTGTGATCCAGGGGTGGGGAACTTTTGACCTTATGTTTGGAAACTAATCTCCACTTGAGAAGAGGGGCTTTGTGGTGGACTTAATTAAGGTATAGCCTAGGGGTGGAGAAGTATTTAGAACTGGGACTTTGTAATTGATTGAATGATTGGAAGGTCCTGGGGTGGGGTAGTCCTTGGAGATTATTTAATCATCCTTAGTAAATGCTGTATTTGGACTGATGTCATGTTTTGATCTTCTCTGTTCTTGGTTGGTCACTGAATAAAATGGAGAGCACCTATGCTGGTATTCTGAACCTTGGGAAGTTGCCTTCCTTGGCCATTACATCACACTGCTAGACTCAGAAGAATCATTCCCCCATCTGAGGAATCCCCATCTTCATCATCATCATCATCTTCATCTCCTTCCTTTTCCTCCTCATCTTCGTCATCTTCCTCTGACTCCGACTTGGACTGCACGTGGGCTTAGATTTCGGGTTTGGGCCCGGAAGCTTGGTCATGCTCTTGCGTCTATTGGAGATGTACTCTTGGTAAGGAGCGCGGTCCTGGGGGGACAGACTCTTGACCCAAAGGGCCAAGTGCACCTTGTATCGCTTTTGTTCTTGTTTTGCCAGTTTCTCATCATGCTCCTTCTGGCCCTGGGACATCCGCTGCCACCCGCTGCCAGCTCCACCATCCTCTCTTTCAGGGCTGGGTGGGTCAGCTTCCCACTGGACAACAGCTCCTGGGAAAACTTCTGCTAACCATTCATGGGAGGCTTTTGGGGCTCCCCCTGGTACCTCATCTTCTTGGAGGAATTAGCAGTTGCTGGGGGCGCCCGCATCGCACTCAGCTCTCTCTTTTATCTTTTCTGGTCCTCGGCTGCCTTCTTGATCCATGTGAGTTTCTCCTTCTTTTCCATATTGTTTCAGGTTACTTCCATAGCCTTCAGGGCTTTCACAAGGTCTTTCTTGAAACAGGCCAGGTAGTGCCCAATGACGCTCTGCTGCCAAATCTCCTCTGCGGTCTTGGGCGACTCCAGCAGCTTTCCCTGCTCCCCCCCCCCCCCCCCCCCCCCCCCCCCCCCCGCTCTGTCCCAGGCTTCCTCTCAGACTGTGCTTTCAGGGCGGCCTCTTTCGCTTTGTACTTGGCCTTCTCCTTCTCACACAGATCATTCCACATGCGGGTCAGGAGCCGGGTCAGCTCGCTCTCCGACATCTCAGGCCGCTCCTCCTGCAGCTGGAGTCGCTTTTCCTCTGAGAAGATGAACATGGAAGAGACAGGCCGCTTGGGTTTTCTGGGGCCGCCCTTGCTACCGTCTGGAGGCTTCTTGGAGGCAGGCCTGGTGGCTCGCTTCCTGTTCTTTTCCCTAGAGACACTGCTGTTCTTCCTCTGGAAGACTCCAGAAAGCGCAGGAGTTCAGTCTAATAACCTTTCTTTTTCTGGTCACACATATTGTGGTTCACATCTTTCCTCCCTCTGGGAAAGAAGCTTCCACTGCTGGACACAAAGCACCATTCTTTCTGTGCTCGGTAAGTCCTTCATGTTGGCCATCAGCTCTGCATAGTAGAGGGAGTAGCTATTTGGAGGTGGCTTGGGGTGTCGTCCATGAAGTTTGTCCTTGAGCTGAAGCTCTGCCTTTGTAAGGGTGGACTTGGTGACGCCTTCCTCGCTAATGTTGAGTTCGGGGTGCTTCTTAATAGTCCCTCATGATCTCCTCACACTCCTTCTGCTGCTCCAGGGCCTTATGAAGCCATTTCAGCCTCTTTTTGTCAGAGGGCTGGGGCCACTGCTTCCCCAGGGAATCCTTCACCTCCTTGTACTGGCATCAGTACAAATTTTCAGATACACCTTTTTTTCATGGGTATACCATACCTGCTGGGGTGGAGGGGGGGGGGTTGGATTTTTCAGGCACATCTGACTTCTTGGCATTCTGGGTTAGGTCAGGTTGATCTTCCCTGAATAGAGCCAGGTTTCGTTCAAATTCCTCTTTTTCTCTCTGGAAGTCTTGAATGTATTGCATCTTCTTCTCAGGAAGTTCCTTATACTTTTTAGACAAGATCTTTGTCAGATCCAGGTTGCTCACTGGGTGAAGTTTTGCATACTTAGCCTGCTTTGCCATAAAAAATCAGAAACAAGGGGTCAGAGGCTTCTTGGGAAAGTCCGGTTGTTTCTTGAGGTTTTTTGTTTGTTTGTTTTGCCTTTTGTAAGGATTTTGGCATGCTCCTGGCCATCCAGAATAAATTCTGTCAACGTTCAGAACTTCCTACCTCATTAGAGATCTCAACCTGGTTCAGTTCGCACATATCCCTAGAGAAGTCCTTAAAGGCAACTTTCTCCCAGTCCATGTGCGATTCTGTGGTTTTGAACTTGGAGCTGTCATTAGAAAGCAGATTGTTCTTCATGCATTCCAATAAGGTCAGCATATCTTCCTGGGACCAGCGGTCTTGGCCTTTGGGTACGGCCATCTCCAGGTCGGTGGTGCAGTCAGCTTCCCCGTTCATTGTCCAGCTCTCCAGCTTCTACTTCTGTCCTGTTGAGCCATCCAGGGAGTGAAGGGCATTTACCCGGATGCAGCTCTGCGTCCGGACACCCCGCTCCAGCAGCTCTGTCCTCCCCTGCTCTGCCCGGCACAGCCCAAAAGTATATATATATATATTTTTTTAATATAGCTAGCAGGGTAAAGAGTAAGCGCCACAAGTGTAGTTGAGGATCCATGTAACCTTATTTTATATACAAGATTCTCCTCCTATCCTGGAGTAATTACAACTAAATTTTTGAAGGCAAGAGCCCTAGAAATCAGAAAAAAAGTTTCATTTGAACGATATTTCTTCAGAGTTTGAAATAACCACGGAATTCCAATATTTGTTCACTTATCACACTAACCATTCCCCAATTAATGGACATTCATTTTGCCTTTTGTTCCTGGTTATAAAAAAAGTACTACTATAAATATTTTAATATTTATGGAGCCCTCCTTTTTGTCACTCACTTTTTGGTGTGTCTAGCAGTGGAATCTTTGGGCCAGAGTCTATGGATATTTTACTCACTTAATTTCCATAATTCCAAATAGCTTTCTAAAATATTTGTACCAATAGTAAGACTTCTTTCTTTTTTTTTTTTTTCAAGTTCTGCCTTTGACATGTACTGACTTTGGAAGAGTTCCTCAGTCTCTCAATGCTCCAGACAGATCTCTATAGGTTGCAAAGCTGGTGTTTATTAGCATTAATGGAAGGGAGTTTTCTCATTGGGAGTTGCTTCTTTCAGTGAAATCACAGATCCAGTCTAAAAAAATATCAAGGTACATACTGACTTGGTTTGGAGCATTATGTCCTCAGCAAATGTACTTGTGCTTATGGACATTTCAAGTGTCCACATTCTTGGTGAATGGATGTTTTGTACTGTCCTTGAACTTAAGTTGAAATGAAGTTTATCAACTCCTTTTAATATTTCTTTGTTACTGGAATTGTACCCAAAGTATTGCTAGCTTAGAAGACCTTGTCAGAGCTTGTGCTTCCATGGCGTAGCCTCAGACAGCCAAGGGTCATCAGAATGCCACATGTTTGCAACAGAATAGTTCTTAGTGAAAAGTATATGATATTATGCCCTTCTGGCCCTTTCAGATATAAGTAGTTGATATGGTTGAGAGAGTTGATGAGAAAGATTTTCAATTTAGTGAGGTTACAAAGAAGTACAGAACTTGGCATTTGACTGTATATGGAGTTGAAATACTCATTAACATTTGTATAAACTTTTCTGAAGTTCACAAAGCACTTCACATACAGTATCTCATCTGATTTTCAGAACAAACCAATGGAATAGATACAGGTGATATTATTACCATTTTACAGATGATGGGGTTGGGCCTGACTTACCCTTGATCACAGGTGCTAGTCAGTGTCAGTCAAGATTTGAACACATGTCTCTACTACCCCCAAGACCAGCATACTTACTACTAGACTACCTCGCCTCTCACAGCATGCTACATTATGCTTACCCTTATTTTTAAAATGTATATAATAACACTTGTACTATCTTCTTTATAGGATTATTATAAGAAGTAAATTAGATGATGTATGCAAAAACTCTTTGTAACTGTAAATCATTTGTAACTGTATCAAATCATTTTGTATAAATAAAGTATACATCAAGCTGTTACTATATTGGATGTCCCAGAAGTTTTTGTGCAGTTTTAAGTTAACAAAACTTAAGACTGTACTGACTTTTGGTGAGATGAAAAAAAAATTAGAGCAGTTGGGGTTAAGTAATTTGCTCAAGGTTACACGGCCAGTTATTTCTGGGTGTGGTTCTAAGTATCTGAGGCCGGATTTGATGTCCCCAGGTCTTCCCGACACTGGAGCCGGTGCTCTTACTCGCTGTGCTACCTGCCTGCCCCTTGGTGACATCTTTTAATACTTGAAGAGTATTTATTATTATATTTAAAATTAAATCCACCCACCCTGCCCAATCCCTTTCTAAATTACCTGGAAAAATGTCAGATTTATTAGGTGTGGCATAGATAGGCGAAATTCTATTATCATTTTCTTTGAATAGTGGTATATATAATTAGGTACAAAATAAAGAGCTTTTTGATTATCATAATTTTGGTTCTAGGCTTATAGCTGAAAAGAAGACAGCAGAAATTTTAAGGACAGCTTGGTACTTACCCATGTACTGATTATGAGAAAAATTGTGGTTCTATATTGAATACTCCAATTGTACAATTTGAATCATCAGATAGGGATGTTCACTGCTGGCTTCACAGGTGATGACTTCTTTTGCGAGTTCTTTCTGATGTGTGTGTCTAATGTGACCTCTATATTTGGCAGTGTTATTGTCACCTGTTCACCTTTGCCAACTTCAAAATCTCCTTCACAAGAGGTGTCAATCGATGCAGGTTTAAAGTCATAACGCATGGGGCGGATGCTTCTCGAAATTCTCTCCCAACTTCAGCACCTCTCTCTCTGACGTGGGTTACAGCAGCCGCAGCCTGTATTCTCTTGGCAAACCCCCATGCGGGGAAGAGGTAAGGGTCGCCACAAGTTCTAAAAGGGAGGAGGGGCACGGAGGGGTATTGACTTTTTTTCTTTTTAATGATGGAGGAGATATGGCTCTGTTTCTAGGTAGAAGGTAAGGAAACAATAGAGAGAGACTAAATATTACAACAGGAGAAGGAATGAAATCAGAACCAATATGTTGGAAAAGATGGGAGAGGATAGAATCAGTAATAACATGTTGATGGGTTGACCTTGGCACAAAGAAGGTTCAACTTTTTATTAGAAACTATATCAAAGGAGGAGAGAACAAAAGATCATATCGAGAGATTGTTAGATGAGAAGAGGGGAAAAGTCATCAGAGAATATTATCTATTTCCTCTGTGAAGTGTTAGCCTAGGTCTTTACCTGTGAAGTTGAGAGGAAGATTTTGTGATGTTGAAAGAGAAAAGAAGCTGTTTGGAACAGCCCATCCAGGAAGTGGTATAGAATAAGTTAGGAAGAATGAAATAAGTAAAGAAAAGATAAACAAGAAGAATAAAAGAAATGCCTGGGTGCAATGTAAGCCCAGTTGAGACTAGAAAAAAGAAATGTGCAGTAGATTCAGTCAGTATAGTTGCATGGTTTTATCTCCCTCTATTCAGCAGCTAAAAAAAATAGGAATGGAAGTATTAGATGATAGGAATACTCCAGGGTTGGTGTTTGGCAAAACAGAATAAGTTATAGGACAAGGGAAAAAGGAATTCAAAAGGAGAGAACACTATCAAATTGACCTAGTCAAAGGGTCAAACCTGGGAGCAAAGTCATATGAACCGTATAGGAATCATGGCTTGGGAAATTATTCAAAAAAGGAAGAACTGGAGGTAACAGTAAGGAAGACAAATTGGTTTGGAGAAATAAAGCTTATAGGAAGATGGACTGATATGAGGTTATGTTCTGATAAAGGAATTTTAATGATCTTGATGATAGAAATGGGACTTCTGTGGGTGATGGTAAGATCAAGATTATAACCCTTCCCTTATATAATTTAGACAGAGAGCAGGCCATGAAAGTTGAGTAGATTAGGGAATTGGAAAGGGTATTTTAGGCAATTGCTAACATGTATGTTGAACTCTAATAGCATAAGGTAAGAGTTGGAGTTGTGAGGAAGACTGAGAACTAGGTACGAAATTCCTTGGGAAAGGACAGAGAATGATCCTGGAGAGAGGTTATATAACAGCCACTTCAATTAGGATTGATACATCTCTCTTATTGAATTAATGTCAAAAAAGGAGAAGTTGTTATATCATGTCAGCAAAGGAAAAGCCTTGTGATTAGAATGGGGAGCAAGGAATTTTCTACCTCCCCCTCCCTCTCACCCAGGACCGGTGTATTGGAGAGTATGAGATGACATCAGTACTAGAAAGAATGGTCACAGTCTTGGTGTCATACAAGGGGAGTGATGTACTTGTAAGAAGCTGAAGATTTAAATAGCTGAGGAAGAGTCTGAAATGAAGTGAGATGCATTCATTATGAAGCAGGAGAACCCAAAGGGACAGTAAAAGGGGGAGAGAATATCACCATTCAGTCCTTAGGTCACGGAATCACACATGTAGAGTTGGATGGCATAGGATTGAGGAGGATGGGAATGAGAAAATTGGGGGTAGGGCATTTTTCCTCTTAGGCAGTTGGAGATTCAGCATCATTGGGATTATGACAGTAGGAGTAGGTAGGAGTTTGATAGCTATAGAAGAAGAATTTGGATAAGAATGATGTAGTGAACAAGGAGCTGAGTCTCTGCTCAGTGACCAAAAAAATCTAGCCGCAGTGGTCCTAGATTTAGGTTGCAGTGGTGGTCTGGCTGTATTGTGTCTCTGCTGGGTGGTCAAGTGGTATTGTGGCACCTGTCCAACTAGTCTGTGATGTAACATAAATGATGGCACATATTTTGGTCATAAAACACTTTCTACTACACCACTTTCCAAATGATAAAATATTAGAAATACTTAGGAATTACATTTGCAAATGAAATATATTCAGTAAAACATTACAAAATATTTGACATTTAATAAGCTAGACTCTAGCATATAAATGACTGTATTCATTTCTTTCTCCAAAGTACATTATTCTTACCTTAAATAATGTAATTTCTATGTCTTACTGTTTTCATTTTGTGTGCCAAGACTGTATTGGTGCATTAAAACTTAAATAATTTGAGTTCAAGATTCAATAGTAATTGCTTCACTTCAGACTTTTAGATACTAACCTAATTCACTTACTGCATCTCTTGAAGTGAAACACAGCCTTATCAACAGGGCCTTGTGATTTATAGATAATCTGGCAAAACTATTTGAAACTTCACGTAAGAAGTATTTGATACCCCTTCAAGGAAAAACATTATGTTAACATCTATTAATTAAACATCTAGATATGTGCCTAGAATTGTGCTACCTCCTGTCATATGGAAGAGCCTCAAAAAAAAAAAAAAGGGTAGCATAGTCCCTGCCTCCAGATAGTCAGTACAATCATAGTAACTCAGTCCTAAGTTAGGAAAATCCCTGATTTGCATGCAAAAATTTGGATCTCTGCCTTCATTTAAATTGTGGAGGGTCTCCAGATAACAACTAGTGAGATAGATACTACTATTATCTTGATTTTACAGATGAGGAAACTTAGGCTCAGTTAAGTGACTTGGTAAGAGAAGAGCACAAGTTTCTGAAGCAGGATTCAAACTCAGGTCGGCCTGACTCTATGTCCAGTACTCTGTGCGCTCTACTACATAGCTTCCTCAAACAAGTACAAAAGACCAGAACACCAGTGGTTTCACTTTTCATCCATTTTCTCATTGAGAAATTCTCTTTAACATCCACCCAACCCCAATATATTTCCTTCCACAACTTTCAAAAACCACTATGACTTACATGAACTGATGCTAAGTGAAGGGAGCAGAACCAAGAGAAGATTGCACACATTAAAAGTAACACTGTACAATGACTAACTTCCCTAGACTTAGCTCTTCCAAGCAATGCAAGGATCTAAGACAACTCCAAAAGGCTAACAATGGAAAATGCAATCCACATTGAGAAAAAGAACTAAGGGATTTGAAACCATATCGAAGCATATTATTTGCTCTTTTGTTTTCTTTTGTTTCTACTTTTCCTCCCATTGGTTCTAATTCTTCTTTACAACATGACTAATGAAAAATATTTTAATACGAATGAATATGTAGAGCCTATATCAGATTGCACTACCTCTTGGAGAGGGGGGATGAAGGGGGAGGCAATTTAGAACTCATAATCTTATGGAAGTGGATGTTGAAAACTAAAAATAAATAAATTTAATTAAAAAAAAACACTAGGAAAGAAATACTTGTAATTTCCTCTTAGTCATCCAAATTTACTTTCCCAGATTGAATATCCTCATTTTTATATGTGCCATGAAAAACGCTATACTTTGGTATTTATTAATGTGATCTATAAGGCATATTCCATACTTAATGGATACATTAGTTATCCATTGAGATTTTGAAAGTGCGTGATAATTTTGACTTTTTTTTCTCTGGGTTTGATTATCACACACAAACTGAAATATTTCAATGGGATTCATATTTCATATATGTTGAAGCTGACTCCATGCTGCCTTCTTGCCAATCTTTGTTTCAGGAAAAAAAAAATGGGGAGAAGAGATGGGGCACCAAATTATCCACTCAAAACAAGCATCACGTGGTATAGCTACAGGATCCACCTCCCAAGATGGAGAATGTCCCAAGCACTCCCAAAATGATGTTTGGATATAAAACAGCAGTGATACAATGGAAAAGCAATTCAGAATCAACGACCTAGTCTCATCTCGATTTGGCTATACATTGTCTGTATGAAATTAATCAATTCACTTGACTTTTATGTGCCTCAATTTCTTTATCTTTAAAATGAAAGGATTAGATGACATTAGATGACTCACTCAGACCCTTATACCTTTACATATATGAATTCATGTTTCTTTTGTACTAAGATATAGATAGATAGATAGATAGATAGATAGATAGATAGATAGATAGAGTGATAGAGTGATAGATAGAGCAATGGAGAGATGGTTGGATAGATGGATAGAGAGGGTTAGATAGGTGGATGGATGGATAGATACATAGAGGGGTGGAGAGATAGATGATAAATAGATAGATTGGTAGATAGATGATGGGTAGATAAATAGAAGATAAGACAAAGACAAGTTCTAAAAGGCAGGGTGCAACTTGTAAAATAGAAAGTGAAACGTACAAAAGCCAGAGGACTTACATACAAGATCTATTGGCTAAAGAGACATGATGGTGACCAGGAAGTGACATTGCCAAATGAAAAGCAGAATCCTTACACAGCTGGCCCCACAAATGAGCAGACTACACATAAGGCAAAAGCAATGACCATCATAAATCCTGATGTCCCAGAGGAGGGATTGGCTTCACCATCTTAATGACCACCACTGAGGATGAATGTATTATGCAAAATTTAATTTGCCTTAACTTTTCCATATGGCTAGAATAGAAATGTCTAGTATCCAATTATGGCATATCTATAATGATCTTATATTTATATTAGATTTTACATTGAATTATCTTTCAATACACATTAATGCTCCTGTCAGAATCAGGTTCTTTCCTGTACTTGAGGCTGAAAATTTTTTGAGGAGGAAGAGGACTGCTATTTATTGTTTCCACAAACATCTACCATGTGGTTGCCATCATTGAATTCCTAGGGTAAATGGCGTATTTTACCAGCAAGCAGGATATTTGTTAAAGTGAAAGAGTAGTAAAGTATTTTCTCTAGGCATTTTCCAATTAAAATGAAGTCTCTTCGTGGGGAATTTCATCACTAATTGTCTGCAGCTCCCTAGTGGTCTGATTTCTCAGACAGCCAGAATGCCACCATGGCCTTCAACCAGGATACTATTGGCATGATATTTTGAGTTTCCATTTTTAGAACTTCATAAGGCTTTTCAAAAATTCTGCTTTTTTTCTCTCTCTCTAGTAAGCCAACTTCCATTTCAATTCTATTTTTATATCCGGTAACAATTATGCCTGGGCAGAAGGAACAGTATTTCAAAATTCCCTCCTCAAAATTCCTTATAAACTATGAAACTCTGAAACATTATGCTATTCTTAAACACAAATCCTTTAACAGATAGTCATCTGTTACCAAGTAGGATAGCTTAGTGTCACTTGGGGAAAGCACTCCCTAATCAGTTACCAGCCAAGCATACCATACAAGAGCGTAAAGTAAAAACAGTATAAAGATTATAGTGAAATATAGTAATATGTAGTATTATATATAATATATATTATATAAAGTATGTATAGTATATATGAACACATAATATATATAGTATTAAAATATACTAAAAAATAATAATATAGTAAAATACACATACTCCCTGCCTATTGAAACTGTGTAGAATTAGACACCATGCCCTCATGTAACATTGTTCTCTTTTAAGAATAATATAAAACTTACTTAAAGTTCTTCGGCACACATTCTTCGAAAATGATAACATATGCATGTATATAGGCCACACTTCGGATTTTACTAAGGGCAGTGATTTGCAAGTGAAGAACTTCCTTTATCAATGCAGACTGGTACGTTTTCTGCAATTTACAATATTAAAGAGTTGCCTTGTATAGGTTCCTACCCTACCAAGATCCTACAGCGCAAAAGGATGGAACAGAAAAGGATTTAAGTATTTACTTTGCTGTTCTTCATATATAGTGATCCATCTCTCAACTCTGACTCTATGCTTCTTTACTGGCTGTTTCCAGTGCCTGCAAGGATCTCTCCTTGGTTTCCTTAAGTGTCATCTAAAATCCTACCTTTGCCAAGAAGCCTTTTCTAATCCTCCCTAATACTAGTAGCTTCACTCTGAGATCATTTCCAGTTTTTTTCTGTATATATCTTGTTTGTACATAATTGGTGTGTTGTCTGCTCCATTAGATTATGAACTCCTCATGGGTAGAGACGGTTTTTTCATCGTTAAGCCTCAGCACGGGGTCTGGAACATAGTGGGTACTGAATAAATGCTGGAAGAGTTGACTTGTTTTTCAAAATTACGTCCTCGGGTCATTGAAGCTCTGTAACATTGTGTTATTCTTCAACACAGTTCTTTTAAAAGATAACCTACTCAGTAGCTTAGCTCAGTGCCACTTGGCCTAACATAAGCAAGCCTTTCTATAAACTCCAGAGTTTCCTCTTATGACTCCCTAATCAGTTGACTTCTTCATGATGTGCCAAACATTTGTTAAGCCCTGGCGATACAAATAAAAAATACAGTCTCTGCTCTCATGAAGCTCATATTCTAATTAGGTCTCCCTTATACTAAAATATGGATAATTTTTACTTACCCTATAAAGTAATTATGCATAAGGTACTTAATAAACTGTGAAATATGAGTAAATTATTATTACTTTATTCTTTTTATGCACCCACTCCAAGTGATCCAGATCTCCTATGCTAAACATATATATCATATGATACTTCAGACAAAACGAAATTAGGAATGCTACAGGAGATAACTAAGGGCTAATGGAAATCATTTTCAAAGGTTTTATTCAAAAATATTTATTTAAAATTAAGATTACGAGATATGAGAACTTCAGTTTTTGTGGTAGCTATCTTTTCTTGAAGGAAGGAAATAATGTATACAATTGCTTTAGGTATGTTAGATCTCATAGTTTTATTATTGAGTATACTCATACAGAGACTTTCTCACCTCTCCTCTGTCTTTAGATTGTCTGGACCTTAAATTCAGAATTTTCTACTAATTAAGCATCCTGAAAGCATAGCTATTCATTTGCATATTTATGTGTGATCAGTTAGTGGTATTCAAGCTCAGAATGATATTCTCCCAAAGCTTTTGGATTCACAGTTCAGAGCTTAAATATTATAATACAGAGTATTATATTTGACTTTATAATTGAAATACAGAGCACAAAATGAAACAGCACTTCAGAAGTTAATTTTATTATTATTTCTATTATTATTATTGTTAAAATTCACAGTTAATTTTATTATTAAAATATGGTGGTTTTTAAAAAATATATGGTTCCTGTATATGAGTTTTATTTCCCTCATTAGAATGCAAGCTTTCTAAGGGCAGAGGTTGTTTCATTTGCTTATATTTTTTTTTATTCAACTCTTGACACAGTGTTGTATAAACAGTAATTATTTAACTTCATTCATAATTCACATATAGAAGGGTTAGGCTGCAAAATGGATTGAGTCAGTGGTTCTTAGGTCACAGTGACTAGTGGACTAACAAAGTCCAGAAGTCCTGATGGATCAATAAAAGGTCAAAAGCCAAAACTTGGGTGATAGGAGAACCTACCAACAGGTAAATGGCAAAGCCCAGATGTCACCAATTTATTGGAAAGATTTTAATGGATGACACACACTCAGAAGTCCAACGTGATTGATCATGTATCTGACCATGGACTCTTAGGAAAGGGATATCAATCAGAGAAGAGTCCAGCACTGGATTATCTGTAGTAGGGGCAGAAGGAATGATAAGCACAAAGCCACAGGAGCTATCTTAATGTGTGATGGAAAGTGAACAATGAGGAGGAGGGATAGGAAAAAAGAAGATGCTCCTCCAGCTAGGCCTGTAGGTCTATCAAGATCTGAGTGACTGTTAATAAACTGGAGCTAGCAATTGTGTCTCTACAAGGCTCTCTAGGCTTATTTTTGCGTTTGACCATTGGGATATTAGCATCTGAGCAACTGTTGGTGACTGGAAAGGTAAGTGAAGGTCCTTTATGATATAAAGGCAAGACTTGAATCTTGACATTCCTGAACCTCTATTCACTATAGTGAATAGCCTAGTAGCAAAGGAGGCTGGTGACTTTGCACAGCCCTGTCTCATTTAAATCCAATTCACTTGTAAGTTATGACGTCATTTTCCTGATGTTATGGTCCTCTTCGAGAATGAAGAAGAAACAACCATCTGTGAGTAGCATGAGCTGACCCACTGATGACTCAACTGGCCAATTCCAGTTGGATAATACAGCTCCTCCCTTCCTTCCTTCCTTCCTTCCTTCATTCCTTCCTTCCTTCCTTCCTTCCTTCCTTCCTTCCTTCCTTCCTTCCTTCCTCCCTTCCTTCCTCTCCTCTTCCTTCCTCTCCTCTCCTTTTCTTTCCCCTCCTCTCCCTCTGTCCGCATAGGGTATCATATCCCTACATATAGGTGCTCTCCTCAATGAAATGTAAATTTTGATCTCTGAAACCTCTGCAAGAGGTTACAGGCTAGATTGCTGTCTTAGGGGCTATGCCTTAAACTCAAATCACTGTAGTTCTCACAAATTGGCCAACAATAGGTCCTAGGCCAAACCTCAGTTTGGGCCAAGGTGGTTCAGAGTGAATGTAAATAGCAATTATTTCTGTTTGGGTCAGAAACCCTGACGGTCTTCCCGCGCAGATAGGTTGTTTTTTTTTTTTTTTTTGCTTAGGTAAAAGCAGACATATTTTGCTTAATTTCTCACCTAGTTTTAATCATTGAATAGATATTACTTCAGTAAAAATATGACTTGAGAATCACTTTAGCTTAAAAAGGCCAAGTTCTCCCACTGCATTCAGGGCCATCTGCAGTCAACTTGACCTATAACTTGCTACTGAACCCAAATGACTCTGGAGGAGAGAGTGAGGCTGGCGACTTTGCACAGCTCTCCCTCACTTAAATCCAATTCCTTGCAAGTGAAGGGTTCACCTTCCTGATGTAATGGTCCTCTTGAGAATGTAGGACAAATAAAAACAACAACCTTAACCTAACATGTAATAATACTGAATTCAGAATCAAAGTCTTCCAATATTGTTGGGACATGGCAGAACCTGGATTCCTCTACCACAGGCATTATCTCCAAAATGTATTTTCCAAAAAGCAACCCAAGACTCTTTAGAGGACATGCAAATAATAAACCTATAAAGGAATAATGTACATGATTGCAGAAACATAACAATATCAAATAATTTTGAAGTACTATGTACTCACCACGAATTCTGCACTAGAGAGGAAGGGAAAGTAATATGGAAAGAGAAGGGGGAGTGGGAGAGGATCTTTTTCTTTCATGAAAAGCAATATGTTTGTCCATCCCTCTTCCATAAATACTATTTAATTCCCATTTGAAAAAAGTTCCACAAATCTACTCTAATTCTCTATTGGTCTATAGCCAGCATCTCTTAAAACCAGTTTGTGATAATGTGATGCCATACTTTTTTTATTCAGTTCTTTTGGTATTAAATGGCAGGAATCCAGACTAATTTATTAATGTTAATATTAATTTATTATAGAAGATTATAAGAAGGACTATTTTAGAAGCACTTCTTAAAGGATTTTTCATACTCAGTACTTCTAAAGTTCAGGAATCTAAGATTTTATTTGTGTGAATACTGTCTCCATTAATGTAAATCGCTATCCCTCCATGCCTTAGGAGAATGTGTAATGATTTGCTGTGGCCTAATACATTCATTTCCTGGTGCTCAACATTTTGGTAATGAGCCACTCAGAAGTTGGAGAGGCTGATTCTTGGATGGCAGACAAAACATCCATTGCTATTCTGCTCCTGGTATCATTCCTGGCACAGTAAGGGATCCAGAGCTTGTATTCCTCTAGCAATAGCTTAGAGAACTCCAGATCACCTCCACAGCACACTGAGGGATAAAAATGGGACTTTACTGAGTCCTTGATTTTCTACAAACATTGAACCATGACAATATATTATTCTATATTCAACAATATATTATACCTAAATTACCTTTTGAAGGGAAAGCACTTTTGAACAGTATCTCATTCATACATTTAAAAAATATATGCTTAAGTACCAAAAAAGTAAACACTATCCAAGGGCATTCCTGCCCTATGCCTGAAATGAGAATAAGGTCCTTTATTAAGGACCTTAAATGAAGTTCCTTAAATCACTCGGTGTCACACAATCTTTCTATGTCTCCTTTCTCTAAGTGAAACAGGGAATTTAGGAATAAGGTTGAATCGAAAATAATTTTCAAAGTACTTTGTAAAGAATTTAGTGCATTGAGCACAAAACTTGGAGTCAGCAAGACTTGTTGCATGATGCTGGCATGTTATTTAACCTTTCTTAGCTTCGTTTTCCTCATCTGAAAAATGGAGATAAGCAGATCACATAACTCACATGTCAAGATCAAATGAACTAATAAATATAAAGAACTTCGCAAACTTTAATAAACTTTGTTCTGTATGAAAGCTATCATTATTATTGCATATTGTAGTCATACTATTCACATAAAAGCTTTCAGTTTGCAAACATAGTTACTTGATACCAAGGCTATGTGGACTGCCTGTTTTCTAATAATTTACATTCAAAGGAGGAAAAAATTTATGGTATGATCCCAAAGGACTTCAGAACTACATTTTGAGTCTCAATGTATTTGTTGCTAGTCTTATTCATGGTGGGGACTGATCAATAGTTCCCACAATTAACAACTGGTTGTCATAGACAGGCCTATGTGATTATTTGGGCTTTTTAGTGCATTGACTAACAACATGCTCAGCACTATAGAGATGATAAAAGAAAAATAGGTACCTTTAAGGATTTATGCCTTAAGACTCAAAAGCCAGAATTGAAAAGTGAGGGAATTGGAGCCGCAAGTGGTGGTGAGAATTGAGTGAACTACACTGACTCCATCTTGGGACTCAATTCTGGAGCTAGTTCAAGATACTTTTGTATTCAATTATTCATCTATTTCAATTTCTAACATTTAAGAAAACTTTATTCAGTTGCGGAAATCATGAGAGGACTTTGTTGCATTGTTTCAACCTACCCCAATATGGTTGAGAAGCTGGAACATCTCTCCCTGCTGCTTAGAGACCCTTAACTAAGGCACTGGATTATGCTGACCAGAAACACAGTCAGATTCTGAGCCTGATGCCAGGACTTTTCTCACAATTATACATCTCATGAAACTCATGTCTTACCTAAAAACTGGCCCCATACTGAACAATCCGATGCAATTTCCATCTTCCTTTCATCATTCAGACACTTGGGAAACTGGAATATTTATTATTCTAATTTCGGGGAATTGTGCCTGTTCACTCTTCCCCCTCCCAACTTAGAAAGTCCCAAATCTTTATTCCAATTAGAAATCAGATTGCCTGATTTTATATCTTAGTTAGTTGTTTTAATTTTTTTGCTCTTATTTGAGTAATTGTTTTAATGTATGAAAATCTGTCTCCCCCTGTTTTCAGTGTCCCATGTTGTAGCAGCAAGCACCCCAAGCGCGTCCTCAGGGTTTGCAGCTACCACAGGTTCTTGGATCTGCTTTGATAAAGGAAAGCAACTCAAAATGGGCTAACAAGCTTACTTTAAT
Source organism: Petaurus breviceps papuanus (assembly GCF_028583685.1). Lineage (NCBI taxonomy): Eukaryota > Metazoa > Chordata > Mammalia > Diprotodontia > Petauridae > Petaurus > Petaurus breviceps. The sequence continues at coordinate 27,807,594 of NW_027185791.1, forward strand.
CAGTCAGACATATATCGTTTACCTTGTTCAGGGGAAATAGGTCAGCACACCGAACTTCAAAGTATACAGGCAGAATTATCAAGACATTAACAGATCAAGTAGACAGCTTTCCCAACTGTCCAACCATTACATCCATACCCAGTCAACATCTGGGTTTCCACATTCTGGGTTTTTCAAAGCCGGGGGACTCTCAACAACGGCTTCCCAGAATTCAGATCAAATCACAGAACACTTCTCAAAGTGAGTCCCAAAACAAAGCTACACATCAGGGCTTATATAGCCTTCTCCTGGCTCAGAGAATGTAACAACCTTTTGGACCCACTGGCCAATCAAAAAGTATCTACTGAAAAACAAGCCTCCCACCCCAGGCTCCAGGTGCAAGTTAGCCTAGGGGCAGGGAAGATCTTTAAAATTTACACTCTCATTACACATGTCAAAGCTAAGGAAGGCTACTGGTCTTGATTTGTTGGAAATTGCCATATATTGCTTAATAAAAAATGGATATGCTCAGAAGCTCAACCTTTGTTTCTTCAGTCATCTAATTTTTCACCCACAACAAAAGGTAGGAACAGAGGCAAGTCTCTAGGTTGGATGACTTCTTTGTTTAAAAAAAAAAAAGTTTATCCATTATCATCATCGATTGTCTATGACTGAAAGATGTTGCCTGTCATGTATGTATGCCAAGGGCTGCTGTGAATACAATGTTAGTTAATTTTTAAAAATTGCTTTGAGTGCCTTAATCCTTTTACTTTTTTCCCCTTGACTTCCTGTATGCTACAGTGATTTGTAATAGTTCTGTAGCAATAAAATACTGCCAGGATGAAGGCGTACTAATTCCTTACCTATTTGTAGTATTGAGTGGCACCAAAGGAAGCATTGGGTAAGGAGTACTAGATTTGACATCAAAGGGCATCAGATTAAATCCTAATTCTACTCCTTATTCCTTGTGTTACCTTAGATAATTGTTTTATATCTTTAGTTCTGCTTCTTCATCTGAAAAACTGGAGGAAAATGTTAAATAAAATGGTCAATGAAGAACATTTCAGCTCTAAGTAAATGATACTCTTACTACCCAGTCAGTCAATAAAGATTTGTTCCTATATGCTAAGTCCTAGAGATACAAAAAAGGCAGAATTAATCCATTAATTAATAAATTCCTTCTCTCAAGGAGCTTACAGTCTAATGAAGGAGACACCATGCAAAGAACAATGTACAAACAAGATAAACTAGATATAATTAACAGAGGAAAGACACTAGATTTAAGGGCGATTGTGAACAGTTTTCTAAAGAAGGTGAGATTTAAACTGGGACTTGAAGGAAGCTAGGGAGGTGAGGAGACAGGGATGAAAGAAAAGTATTCTACAGAGGGGTGGAGCCAACATGGCAGAATAGAAGCATGACCTTCCCGTGGCCCCGGCTTCCACCTTCCCCAATCCATGTAAAAAGGGGACTCTAAACACACTTTGGAGCTGCAGAACCCACAAAATGACACAGAGAAGCTAACCTCCCGCTGAGGACAGCCCAGCAGGCCCGCAGGAATCGGCAAGCACAGCGCTCAGGGAGCCCAGCCCAGCCCCAAGGCAAGGCTTTAGCCCCAGGGCGGGCCTGACCAGCTGCCAGCCAGAGGGACTCCAGATCACCAGCAGCTGTGGCCGTTTCCAGATTTATCAATAAATAGATGCGAAGGACAAGGTGAGAGGCCAGTGCATTCTGGACTTTGGGACCCAGTAAGTGGGAGTGAGTGGCTTTTACCCCCGGGGCGAGAAACCGCTGAGACGCCAGCACAGCCTGCCAGCGCCACGTGGAGGCTTCAGCTCCTGGCCTGCAGAGTGTAGGGGGACCAAGCACCAGTCTGAGGGGTCATCGCTCTTGCTTTAACCTGCTTGGATCTGGATTGCAGTCTAGGGTGGAGGTCCTGGGGTGTGTGTCCAGCTTGCCAGAGCATGTGGAGACCTCAGAGAGGGCACCCATCTAATACCTCTGGCAGCTGAGAAAACCCCAGCGTTTGGGACGAAAACTCCCCTGTCTGGTGGCAGAGTCCTACTGTGGCAAAAAGCCCAAAAGTCAAATCATTGAGTGGCAAAATGAGCAGGCAAAGGAAGCAAAGCAGACAGAAGGTTCCAATGTTACACTCCTATTTTGGGGATAAGAAGGAGCAAGGCATGGAACAGGAGGAAAACAGTGAAGTCAGAACTCCTGCACCAAATGCTTCAAAGGAAAATACAAGATGGTTAGAAGCCATAGAGGACCTTAAGAAGCAGATAAGAGAAGTGGAGGAAAAATTGGGAATTGAAATGAGAACAATGCAAGAAAATTATGAAATGAGAGTCAACAGCCTGACTGAAGAAAATAATACCTTAAAAAACAGACTGACTCAAATGGCAAAGGAGGCTCAAAAAGCCATGAGGAGAAGAATGCCTTAAAAAGTCGAATTTGCCAGATGGAAAAAGAATCTCAAAAGCTCACTGAGGAGAATCATTGCTTCAGAATTAGATTGGAGCAAATGGAAGCTGATGACTTTATGAGAAATCAAGATGCTGTTAAACAGATCCAAACAAATGAAAGAATGGAAGCCAATGTGAAATATCTCATGGGAAAAACCACTGACCTGGAAAATAGATCCAGGAGAGATAATTTAAAAATTATTGGACTGCCTGAGAGCCATGACCAGAGTAAGAGCCTGCAAAGCATCCTCCAGGAAGTTCTCAAAGAAAACTGCCCTGATGTTTTAGAACCAGAGGGCAAAATAGAGGTTGAAAGAATCCACCGATCACCTCCTGAAAAAGATCCCCAAAAGAAAACTCCTAGGAACATTATAGCCAGGTTCCGGAATTCCCAGAATAAGGAGAGAATATTACAAGCAGCCAGGAAGAAACAATTTGAATATTGTGGAAACACAATCAGGATAACCCAGGATCTGGCAGCTTCTACACTGAGGGATCGAAGGGCCTGGAATGTGATATTCCGGAGGTCAAGGGAGCTGGGATTAAAACCAAGAGTCACCTACCCAGCAAAACTGAGTATCATGTTTCAGGGGAAAATATGGTCATTCAATGGAATACAGGACTTTCAAGCATTCTTGCTGAAAAAAACAGAGTTGAATAGAAAATTTGACATTCAGATACAAGAAGCAAGAGAAGCATGAGAAGGTAAACAGGGGAAAGAAATCATAAGGAACTTATCAAATTTGAACTATTTTTTTTTTGAAGCAATCGGGGTTGAGTGGCTTGTTCGGGGTTGCATGGCCAGTTGTTGTTTCTGGGTGTGGTGCTGGGTGTCTGGGCCCAGATTTGATCCGGGTTGTCCCAGCACTGGAGCCGGTGCTCTTGCTCTCTGAGCAACCTGGCCAAAGTTGAACTATTAACATTCCTACATGGAAAAACAATAATTGTAACCTATGAAACTTTTCTCAGTAGTTGAAGGGATTAGAAATATATACATATATGTGTGTGTGTGTGTGTGTGTATGTCTTTATATGAGGGTATGCGGGCATATGAATACATATGTGAATGTGTATATATACGTTTACAGGTATACATAGATAGAGGGCACGGGAACAATTTAACAGGAAGGGATGATACTTAAAAGGTGAAATTAAGAGGTGAGAGGAATATAATGAGAGGAGATGGGGAGAGACAGAGTGGGGAAAACTATCTCATACAGAAGAGGCAAGGAAAAATGGTTACAATGGAGGGGAAGAATAGGAAGGCAAAAGAGAATAGGTCAACCTTATTCCTATTGAATCTGGCTCTAGAAGCGAGGGTATCTCACCCTCCAGGAGAATAGGGGGGGAAGGGAATATGAGGGGGGATGATGGAAGGGAGGGCAGGCGTGGGGGGAGGGAAGTTGGAAGCACCCACTTTTGAAAAGGGACAGGATCAAAGTAGAGAATAGAACAAGTGTGAGGTGGGATAGGAGGGAGGGAAATATAGTCAGTCTTTTACAATACATCTACTATGTTATTGTTTTGCATTAGCCACACATGTGCAACCTATATTGAACTGCTTGTCTCCCCAGTGGGAGTGGGTGGCAGGGGGAGGAAGGGAATGAATCTGGAATTGAAAGTTTTAAAATCAAATATTCAAATATAAAAAAAAGAAACCATGGAAAAAAGATGTAAAGGATTCATCAGTATGAGACCTTAAACTATAAAGTGAGAGCATTGTTGAAGTATTAAATTAATAATTTGATTACTTTAAAAAAAAAGGAAAGTATTCTATGGATGGGGGATGGCCAACAAAAGGCTCAGAACTGGCATGGCTTTATTCAAGGAACAAGGAGACTTATTTCACTAATTGTCAGAGTATCCGTCCTGAAAGTGGTGGCAGGGGGAGGTGAAAACTTAAAAAAAGAAGAAGAAAAATAAGGAGAGGAAGATTGCAAAGGATTGGGAATAACTAACAGAGGCTTCCATATGTGATCTCAGAGGTGACAGGGAGACCCTGGAGTTTTTTCAGTAGGAAAATGACACAGTCAGAGCTATAATGTAGAAAAACCACTTTAACGTTTGAGTGGAAGATGTAATGGAGTGGGGACATCAACAAGAAAGAAGGAAGGAAGGAAGGAAGGAAGGAAGGAAGGAAGGAAGGAAGGAAGGAAGGAAGGAAGGAAGGAAGGAAGGAAGGAAGGAAGGAAGGAAGAAAGGAAATGGGAAAGAAAAGAAAGAAAGATGTGACATTGTCTCCAAATGCAGTATGTAACAGCATATGAAATTCAAAAACTGAACTGACTTGAAAGTGAAAATGACCTTTTGGAGAAAGTTAATAGAAACCCCTAGGTCCCCCATAAAAGCATTATTTCTTAATAATAAGATATAAGGCAATTTTAATCAATAAAATTTGTCCCCTGTCCTTTAAAAAGAGGGAAGAGATGGAAACAGATAAAAGATAAAAACAGAAAAAAGATAAAAACAGGGAAAGAGATAGAAACATTCTTCTCACATATCTGGTTAGGTTGCTGGGCCTGGGATGAAGAAGGTCTGAGTTCAAATATGACTTTAGACACTAGCATTTGTCCCTGATCAAGTCACTTAAACCTAGGTTTACCTCAGTTTCCTCATGTATAAAATGGAGATAATAATATCACCTACCTCCTAGGTTTGGATCAAATTAGATAATATTTGTAAAGAAAAAATTGTGCCTGACACATAGTAAGTGCTATTCAAATGCAAGCTATTATTATTAACATTATTCCAGTCATTATCAGGGATTATAACTTAAAATGCATAGATTTCATAAATCTAGCCAATGTTCAAAGAGGTTCTTTAAAATGAGTCTCCAAAATGAGTTTTGGCTGAAAAAATAAACACACTAATAATTAAGAACAATAATAATAACTAACATTTGCATAGCATTTCATGGTCTGCAAAGTACTTTGCAAATATTTAATCTAATCCTGACAACAAACTTGGAAGGCAGTCCCTACTATTATCCCCACTTTACAGATGAGGAACCCGAAGCAGACAAAGATCAAGTGACTTACCCAAGCCATACAGCTAGCAAGGCCAATTCTTAACTCAAGTCTTCCTGATTCCGGATCTAGCACTCTTGCCACTTTAGCACCCATCTGCACACATTTTCAACACAATAAAGAGTCAACGAAAGATGAGCTCTTCGTATTACTCAATATTATGGGGAAAGTCCATCCTTCTCAAGAGTTTCCTGAATTACTAGTACTCCCCCCAAATCTCCCATCCCATTCTTATGGTTTTATCAAGGAAATGTTAAACAGAAGAGTGTATTTGCCTACAAACAGGCAAACCGAACCCTAGAGAGAAGGGTCAAGCAACTGTGAGATGTTTGCGGGAAGACCCTGAGAGATAGACAGAGAGCTGAGCTATGTCTTCTCTAGAAAGAAGGTATTGAAGGAATCAGAGCAGTTGTGCAGCCCTCTTTTAGAAACAGTTCAGCTAGACCAGTGTGGGTCGAGGGGACACTGCTGGGAAGGAGATCGGCAGAAGCAAAGATGTGATACTGAAGAGCTTGTCAGATCTCTTTGCTTTGGCCCCAAGCCACCTATTTTACCTTTAACTGGCCATTGATTCACATTCTGTTTCCTTCTTCCTGATGGGAGAAGGCCTGAAAGAGAGACAAGCTGATCATGCCTTTTTGGCTGCTAGTTAAAAAGTACTTCACATTAGTCTTGATTTTGTAGTCCCATATGGAAGTCAATTCCCTGCAATTCAGATAAAGTTTCCATCTACATAAACTTTTGATAGTTATAGTCTTGAGGGACAACATTCCCTTCCCAACTTTGAAAAAGACTAGGTCTTTCAGAGGCCTGAGTCTGACCTCTGAATCCCACTGGCTCAGGGGATTTTGAACTGCTTAGTGACAGAGCAAGAGAGAGAATGGCTAAAGAAACTTAAGAGGCAAGAGAGGTGGGGGGAAAGGGAGAAATCAATGACAATCAGAATTAGACTTTGATCATAGCAAGCTTAAGTCCTGTGGCTGAACTTCTGATCATGAAGAAACGAGCTTGAATGAGAGGAATTGAAATGCTCTCCTAGGGAATGGAAAAACCAGTAAAGTACTGCAACTTCTCCTTCCCACTCTGTTTTGATCTCTACCTGAAAAAGAATACATTTTATTCAGTGTTTTTTTTCTGTTCCTTAAGCCTAGTATAACTTCTAATTTAATTCAAGACTTTAAAATATTTTTCTTGTTATAAAAATCTATGATTGATCAATCAACAAGTAATTTTAGGTAATTTTATATATAAACATTCCCATATATAAACATTTTAACAAGCAGCCAAAAAGGAACCTGACCATACAAATACAGAGAATGAAAAAAATCTCTACTCTTGAGGAACTTATATTTTAGCATGAATATATTGCATATCTGTCTATTGATATAATATATCAATATAATATAATATAGGGAATAATGGAAGATGCCATTGGCTAGCTGGGATACATGAAAATAAAAATTAGGTCAGAGGATTAAATCTTGTCCTAGAAAACAGAAATTATTTTCAAGTTGGGGAATAATAATCTATGTGTGTGTGAGAGGATCCTATAGTTATGATTTTATTTATAATTCCTTATAAATTTCCCAAAAGGCAGGATAATCTGTATCCTGTAAAGCCAAACAAAGTGATTTTTCCTTTGTACCACTAAGCCAGGAGTGCAGAAGCTGTGGTCTGGAAGCTATGTGTGACCTAGGTCCTCAAGTGCAGCCCTTTGACTGAATTAAATCTTCACAAAGTTTGGAGTCAGGCAAAGGGCCACACTTGAGGACTTACAGGGCCACAAGTGGTCTCCAGTCTGCACATTCCCTTCTTCTACACTAGGCTAAATGAACTCATTGTTACAACCAGATGTGACTGAATAGAAATGTGGGACCCCCACATAAGATTCCAGAATCTGATGTTCCCATTCTTCATCTTTTATTCTCTAAGCATAACAAAGACATTATGTGGATGATGACTTGTCTTGCAAATAATGAATAGAAGCGAATGGAATCAAGATGACTCCCAAAGAGAAGGATTTCTCTGAGACAGCCCAATGGAAGGAAAAAGCTAGGGTCTGAGAGGAATCAATTTCTCTCCTTTACCCTTTTGGGGGTGAAGGGAAAGGGAATGACTGTCTAGCCAAAACTTTGCCTCTACAACACCTAAGAACTACATTTTGCTAAGTGTTACCCATGGTCTCCGGAACCCCCTTGAAACATTTTTTTTTTCATATTCTATCTCAGCCTTTAGCTGGAAAATAATAAGACATATATAATATAATATAAGGAGGAGCTATGGTAGTCAAAAGTCTTTATTATGGACAGAACCCACAAAATGACACAGAGAAACTAACCTCCCACTGAGGACAGCCCATCAGGCCAGCAGGGAGCAGCCAGCTCAGCGCTCTAAGTGCAGTCAGTCTCTGCCCCAGGGGCGAGAAGCCACAGAGGAGCCCCCAGCCATGGAGCCACCATCACGTGGCAGCTCCAGCTACTGGTCTGAAGAGTGTAGGGGGACCAAGTAACCCTTCTGAGGGGTAAACACTCTTGCTTTAAGTTGCTTGGATCTGGATTGCATTCTACAGTGTAGTTCCTGGAGTGTGCAACCAGCGTGCCAGAGTGTATGGAGGTTTCAAAGAGGGAACTCAACTAATACCTTCGGCAGCTGAGAAAACCCCTGCATTTGTTACAAAGCTCCCCTGTCTGGTAACAGAATACTACTGTGGCAAAAAAGGCCAAAAGTCAAGTAATTGAGTGGCAACATAAGCAAAGGAGGGAAGCAAAGTAAACAGAGAAAGCCAACTTTGCACTACTATTTTGAGGACAAAAAGGATCAAAGGATGGAACAAGAGGAAGACAATGAAGTCAGAACTCCTGCAACAAAAGCTTCCAAGAAAATGAGGAGCTGGTTATGGGCCAAAGAGTACCTTAAGAAGGATTTTGAAAAGCAAGTAGGAGAAGTGGAGGAAAAATTGGGAAGAGAAATGAACACGATGCAAGACAATTATGAAATTAAAGTTAACAACCTGACTGAAGAAAATAACTCCTTAAAAAAATAGACTAACTGAAATGGCAAAAGAGGCTCAAAAAGGCAATGAAGAGAAGAATGCCTTGAAAAGCCAAATTTGCCAGATGGAAAAAGAATCTTAAAAGCTCACTGGGGAGAATCATTCCTTCAGAATTAGATCGGGGCAAATGGAAGCTAATGACTTTATGAAAAATCAGGATACTATTAAATAGAAGCAAACAAATAAAAATATAGAGGGCAATTTGATTATATATATCATTTGGAAAATCACTGACCTGGAAAATAGATCCAGGAGAGATAATTTAAAAATTACTGGACTTCCTGAAACCCATGATCAAAAAAGAACCTAGAAATCATCCTTCAAGAAATTCTCAGGCTACAGAACCCACAAAATAACACAGAGAAGCTAACCTCCCCCTTAAGACAGCCCAGCAGGCTGGCAGGAATACGCTAGCGAAGACCTCTGGGAGCCAAGCTCAGCCCCTCTGGAGCCTGAGGTTTTAGCCCTAGGGCAGGCCTGAACAACCACTGGCTGCAGGGACTTCAGATCACCAGCAGCTGTGACAGTTTCCAGAATTATCAACAGATATGTGCTAAGGACACAGTGAGAGATTAGTGCTGTGTGGACTTTGGGATCCAGTAGATGGGAGTGCAATTGGCCTTTGCCCCAAGGGAGAGAAGAAGCTGAGGTGCCACGACCCTGCAGCCACTCCTATGTGGCAGCTTTAGCTCCTGGCCTGCAGAGTGGAAGGGAACCAAGTGACCAGTCTGAGGGGTATCGCTCTTGCTTTACCTGCTTGCATCTGTATTCCGGACTAGGGTAGAGGTCCTTGGGTGTGTGAGCAGCTTGCCAGAGCATGTAAAGGCTTCAGGGAGGACACCCAATTAATACCTCCAGCAGCTGAGAAAACCCCAGCCTTTGGGACAAAACTCCCCTGTCTGGTGGCAGAGTCCTACATTGGCAAAAAGCCCAGGGGTCAAGTGATTGAGTGGCAACATGAGCAGGCAAAAGAAGCAAATTAAACAGAGCAACCCAACTTTACACTCCTATTTTGGCGACAAAAAGGATCAAAGCATGGAACAGTAGGAAGACAGTGAAGTCAGAACTCCTGCAACAAAAGCTTCAAAGAAAAATACAAGCTGGTTACAGGCCACAGGAGAAGCAAATAAGAGAAGTGGAGGAAAAATTGGGAAGAGAAATGAGAAGTATTCCAAAAAATTATTAAATGGGAGTCAACAGCCTGACAGAGGAAAATACAAACTTAAAAAATAGACAAACTCAAATGGCAAAAGAGGATTAAAATGGCAATGAGGAGAAGAATACCTTAAAAAGACAAATTTGCCAGATTGAAAAAGAATCTCAAAAGCTCACTGAGGAAAATCATTCCATCAGAATTAGATTGGAGCAAATGGAATCTAGTGACTTTATGAGAAATCAAGATACAATAAAACAGATCCAAACAATTTAAAGAATAGAAGGCAATGTGAAATAGCTCATTGGAAAATCCACTGATATTGAAAATAGATAAAGGAGAGATAATTTAAAAATAATTGGACTGCCTGAAAGCCATGATCAAAGAAAGAACCTAGAAATCATCCTCCAAGAAATTTTCAAGGAAAACTGCCCTGATGTTTTAGAAACAGAGGGTAAAATTGAGGTTGAAAGCATCCAGAGATCACCTCCTGTAAAAGATACCCAAAAGAAAACTCCTAGGAATATTATAGCGAGGTTCTGAAATTCCCAGATCAAGGAGAGAATATAATGAGCAGCCAAGAAGAAACAATTTGAATATTGTGGAAAGACAATAAGGATAACCCAGGATCTGGCAGCTTCTACCCTAAGGGATCGAAGGGCTTGGAATATAATATTCAGGAGGGCAAAGGAGCTGGTATTAAAAAGCAAGAATCACCTACCCAGCAAAACTGAATATCATGTTTCAGGGGAATATATGGTCATTCAGTGGAATAGAGGACTTTCAAGTGTTCTTGATGAAAAAATCAGAGTTGAATAGAAAACTTGACTTTCAGATACAAGAAGCAAGAGAAGCATGAGAAGGTAAACAGGGAAGAGAAATCATAAGGAACTTATCAAAGTTGATTTATTTACATTCCTATATGGAAAAAACTATAATTATGACTGATGAAACTTTTTTCAGTATGAAAAATAGTTGAAAGGAATATATATGTATATATATATATGTCTCTATAGGATGATATATGGGCATATGAATACATATGTGAATATGTGTATATAAGTTTAGAGGTATAGATAGATAGAGGGCACTGGACCAATTTAATAAGAAGGGATGCTTATTAAAAGGTGAAATTAAGAGGTCATAGAGGAATATAATGAGAGGAGATGGTTAGAGACAGAATGGGGTAAACTATCTCATATAGAAGAGGCAAGGGAAAATGGTGACAATGGAGGTGAAGAACAGTAAAGCAAAAGGGAATGGGTCAACCTTATTCTCATTGAATTTGGCTCAGGGAAGGAAAGACATACACACTAAATAGTGTATATCACTCTACAGGAGAGTAGGGGGGAAGGGATGAGAGGGAGGATGATAGAAGGGAGGGCAGGCTGGGGGAAAGGGAATTTTTTAGTACTTTTGAAAAGGGACAGGAACAAAGTGGAGAATAGAACAATGGGAGGTGGGATAGGAGGGAGGGAAATATAGTCAGTCTTTTACAATATATCCACTCTGG
>NW_027185791.1:27818880-27829983 GCF_028583685.1 Petaurus breviceps papuanus
ATATATATATATATATATATATATATATATATATATATATATATACTATTATTAATACTATTTTTCATGTCATTGGAAAATAAGATATGCAGGCACTGGGGCATAGAGATCCACCATGTCCTATTGGAAAAGTCAAAGGGGGTATGGGATAAGATATGGAAGAGAAGAGACTGAAGGATGTTGGCTATTTTGGCACGGTGGGTAGGGGAAAACGGGGATAAGAGTTGTAACTCTAAATCTGGTCGAAATGAATGAGGTAAACCAGAAGTTAATAAGGCATTAAAAAAAGATATTCTCAAGGGCAACTGCCCTGATGTTTAGAACTATTTCCATTCTTACATGGAAAAACAGTAATTGTATCTTATGAAACTTTTATCAGTATGAGAATAATTGAAGGGAATAGAGATGTGTGTGTATACACACACACACAAACATATATATATATATATATATGTCTGTATAGGGGGGTATATGCACATATGAATACATATGTGAATGTGTGTATATATGTTTACAAGTATACATAGAGGGCACAAGACCAATTTAATGTAAAGTGATGATATTTAAAGGTGAAATTAAGAGATGAGAGAGGAATATAATGAGAGGACATGAAGAGAGAGAATGGGGTGAACTATCTCATATAGAAGAGGTAAGAGAAAGTGGTTACAGTGGAGGCGAAGGACAGGAAGGCAAAAGGAATGGGTCAACCTTATTCTCATTGAATTTAGCTTGGGAAGGGAATGACATACACATTAAAAAGTGTATCTCACCCTACAGGACAGTAGTGGGGGGGAAGGGGATGACAGGGGGAATGATGGAAGAGAGGGCAGGCTTGGTGCGAGGGAAGTTGGAAGCACCCAATTTTGAAAATGGATAGGATAAAAATAGAGAATAGAAAAATTGGGAGGTGAGATAGGAGGGAGGGAAGTATAGTCAGTCTTCCACATATGTCTACAATGGAAATTTTTTGTATAGCTACATATGTACAACCTATATTGAATTTCTTATCTTTCCAGTAAGGGTGGGTGACAAGGGAGGAAGGGAATGAATCTGGAATTCAAAGTTTAAAAATCAAATATTTAATATATATATATATACTATTATAAATATTATTTTACATGTAACTGGGAAATAAGATATATAGGCTCTGGGGCATAGAGATCCACCATTCCCTAATGGAAAGTTGGAGGGGGTATGGGAGAAAATATGGAAGACAGCAGACTGGAGGAGGGGATATCCAGTGGGATCACTATTTTGGGGTGGTGAGTATGGGAAAAACAAGGGAGAATTTGTAACTCAAAATCTTGTGGAAATGAATCATGCAAACTAGAAGTTAATAAAGCATTTGATTAAAATTTTAAAAAAGTCTTTATTATGATGACCAACATAAAGAAATTTCTAGAAAATATGTGAACAGGGTGGCCAGGTAGCACAGCAAGTAAGAGCATCGACTCCAGGATCAGGATGACCTGGAGATCTAATCCTGGGCTCAGACACTTAGCACCCACCCAGAAAAACCTGGCCGTGTAACCTTGAACAAGTTACTTAACCCCAGTTCCTTAGGGGTGGCCAGGTGGCTCAGTGAGTAAGAGCTCCAGTGTCATGATGACCTGGAGATCGAATCCCGGGCTCAGATATTCAGCACCACACCCAGAAATAACTGGCCGTGTAACCTTGAGCAAATTACTAAACCCCGATTGCTTAAAAAAAAAAAAAAAATATATATATATATATATATATATATATATGAACAATATCAACATGCAATTAGTTTAGATTAACCTTTAAAATATGCAACATTCAGTTAAATAATCAGCACTTAAAGAATTAAATTAATCTGTAGGCTAATAAGACAGAGTATTATTTGGTATTTTAATCCAAAGTTACGCTTTTTGTTCTATTGTATAGAAAAGGTATACTTTATACAAGTTAAGCTCACTGTTTAACGTATGCATTAGCTATGTAACATAGAGAAGGTGCAAAATCAAAGTTTTTAAATGCAGCTAAATCAGATTTATATAAGAGAATTGTTCTGTGAAAGCCCAGGACCTAACCACAGAGTAAGAACCTTATAAGGAGGTGTTAAATGAAATGTAAAACTGAAACCATGCCCAGTGATCCTGTAAAGTAGGAACAAGTCATTTGATTGCATTAGAAAGTGATCAATGGCAAGCAATGACTCGCCATGTACTTCAGGTAACCCTAAAAATGACAGTAGAATAGATCAAGAAGAGGTCAGTTCAAGAGACCATAGAAAGAAACTAGACTCTACTAGTGAGCTGTGTAGAAGACATACAGAATTAGAGAAGTCATGAAAAACTGCATGGAAAGCAGAAATGTGGGTGGAGGCAGTCATCAAAAAGGGTCAGAGCCAGGACTCTAGAGAAAAGAAAAGGATGACTGGGTAGATCTGGGCAGGAAAGGTAATGGGATAGATTCTGCATTATTGTACTGACCCACCCCCTTCCATGGCAATAATTCTGCATTTACTTTCTCTGATTCCACTCTCTTCCTTCATTAGAAATGGAAGCCCTTTTCCTGAGTATTGGGAATGTTTGATTTGCCTTTCCTTGTTACACTGTTAACCACAGACATTTGCTAACCTGGATATTTTTAATGGGACTGAATTTGCAATGAGGACTGAGGGGGATAATCCCAGGAGAGGAGGAAAAAGAGAGCAGGAGGGTTTAAACCTGAAGCATTTGCCAGAACTCAGAAGCAGAAGTATGGGGAATTTTAGGTTCTTTTGTTATAGTTTCCCAGAACAGAGAAAGGATGTTTAAACCAGAAAATGCAGCTAGGAAACGTCAGTCATAGGATGATTCAGCCCAAATACAAGTGAATAGCTGAACACTCTACTCGGCACTTCTCCCCACTATTGCTAGACCTCCTTCCATTGGACAATCTTCCCACAGAAACTAGCTTGGGTATAGAAATATTCAACTCAAGAAAACTAAAATAAAAATCCTTACAAAACTAACTAGTTGGACTCAGTCAGGCAACTGGTTAATAATTTGCTACTGATTCCTTTGAAAGTAACTAATTTGATAGAATTCAATTTTTTAAAGACTGGTTTACATTTGCTGTTAATAAAATCCTTCATGCTGCATTTAGAGTAATTGTAGAAAGAATAGCTAGGAAGAAATATTCTATTATGTTCTCTTCCCTTCAGACCAAAACCTGTCTTTAAATTGCAGACATTCATTCATGCACACAAGTTGCATACAAATCCATTTGGGCTATGAAAGCTCAATGATCATTTACTCCTTATATTGATACAAATTTTATGTATAAAAATAAATCAATACAAACAAAAAAACTGCCCTTTATAATTTTTTTCTGAAAAATAGTTACTTTTACCCAGCAGAATAGATACACATATATAAATGCATATAAGTAGGCATACTTACATGTGCAAAATTAGGCTGTTATATAACATATGATATATGTAAAATATATTTTCAGAATTGACTTTCTGAGAAGAATTCTCAATGTAGAGAAGGTAGCTTTTTTATAAGGATAGCTGGGAACTAAGTCCCCTCCATTCAGACCTATCTGACCCAAGGAAGGAAACAAAAAAGAAGGAAGAAAGGAAACAAGCATTTATTAAGTGCCTGGGCTATGCCAGGCTTTTTACTAAGTCCTTCACAAATATTACCTCATTTGATTCTCACAGCAACCCAGAGAGGCAGATGCTATTATTAATCCTATTTTACAATTGAAGAAACTGAGGCAAACACAGTTTAAATGACTGTCTCAGGGTCACAAGCCAGTGTCAGAAGTTAGATTTGAACTCAGGTGTAGTAGTGTTAATAGTCACATTAATATAAATATTGCTTTACTCACAACTCCCTATATAGAAGATAGTATGAGGATTGTTATCCCCATATTCTGAGGTTCAATAACTTGCCCAAGGTCATAAAACTAGTAAGTGACAGAAGTGAGATTCAAATCCATGTGTCTCCTAACTACATCTACAATGCTCACTCTACTACTCAGTGCTACCCCTAAATACCAACCCACATGCCACCTTGGCTTCCTTTATCTCATCACTAGGATAAAAGAAATAAAAGCGCCTGCTTTGATACATTAAATACTAAACTATATAGTCATTTGCTCTTTCTGTTTATTTGCTAAGAGTAAAATTAGCTTTTCCAATTGTTTATTAAAGTAATGCTTATTAATATATTAATGTAAGGGTGTATAAACTAACATTTGTCAAAATGTTGGAGTAGTCTAGCAGTTAAATAAATGTTTTTCATTTTGTGGAAAAAGTGTTTAAAATCTAATTGGCCTAGTCTTTGCATATAGAGTCAGAACTCGAAAGAACCTTAGAGATCATCAAATCTAAATCTCTCATTTTGCTGATGAGGAAACTGAGAAGAAAGATTAAACAACTTCCCTAGGTGTAGCAGCAAGCACCCCAAGCGTCCTCAGGGTTGCTGCCACCACAGGTTCTTGGATCTGCTTTGATAAAGGAAAGCAACTTAAAATGGGTTAACAAGCTTACTTTAGTCAGTCAAACATATATCATTTACCTAGTTCAGGGGAAAAAGGTCAGCACCCCGAACTTAAAACTATACAGACAGAATTATCAAGTCAGAGAAACAGATCAAGTAGACAGATTTCCAAACTGTCCAAACATTACATCCATACCCAATCAACATCTGGGTTTCAACATCTGGGTTTTTCAAAGCCGGGGGGGGGGACTTCCCAGAATCCATATCAAATCACAGAACACTTCTCAAAGTGAGCCCCCAAAACAAATCCTCACATCAGGGCTTATATAGCCTTCTCCTGGCTCAGAGAATGTAACAACCTTATTGACCCACTGGCCAATCAAGAAGTATCTGCTGAAAAACAAGCCTCCCACCCCAGGCTCCAGGTGCACTTTAGCATAGGGGCAGGGAAGATCATTAAAATTTACATTCCCATTACACTAGGCCACACAGTCACAGAACCAGAATCAAAATCCAAATTACCTTATCCCAGACCTAGTCCCCTTTCTACCATACTGCACAATCATTCAACCTCACACAGTCAAATTAATGAAAGTGGTCAAAGTGATTATTTGCTCAGAAATCAAACTACATATCCTCATGTCAGGAGATCTCTGCTGAAAGAAAGGGTCCAGGGGTTTTTGGGGAGTTCACACTTCCTTAAATTATCAACCTGAGAACATAAGTTCTGTCCTTTCTCAAAGGGTTTCCAACAGGCCCTCTGACAAACTTCAGTGTCACAGGGCCAAACCCATAAAATCAGTTTTGGTTGCTTATTAGAAACTATTTAATACAAAAAAGACTCACATCTGAGTCCCATTAAAACATGATTCAGATCAATTATAATAGAATTTCCAATTGAAACAGCTCTGAGCTTTTACCGTAAACTCTACACATTGGCGAAGATACCCCAAAATAGGACTAATTGATGTTGGAAGGATTCTGGTAAGGCAGGTTCACTATTGGTGGGGATGTGAACTGGAGCAAGCATTCTGTATAACTATTTAGGATTAGGCAAGAAAAACAATGAAACTATGCATATCCTTGGGTCCAATTGTCCCCAAGGTGTTCTAGTCTACAACAAGCTATGAGAGTCCCTGTGTATTCCAAAATGTTCATAGTAATACTTGTGTGGCAGCAAAGATCTAGAAACAATAGGGGTACATTTTTAAAATCTAATGGCAGTATGTATTTAATGGGTATAAACCTTGCACTTTAGGTCAACCACAAGGCTTGTCCTTTCACAAAGCACCGAAAGGGGGACTCTTCATTTAAAGGGCTCACAATAATAATTGGCCCACTGATTGGGAGATATCTGAAAAACTGTAGTATATTAATATAAGGGTATAATCTGTACAGTAAGAATTGACAAGTAATAGGAATTCAGAGAAACATAGATGTATATGCATTGATGCCAAATTAAATCATTAGACCCAAACAAAAATATACAAAACAACAATATAAATAAAATGACCACTAAAAGGAAGTGAAACCCTGAGTAATTAAAAAGTCAATAATGATCTTAAAGAACAGCTTATGAAACATATCTACTTCCTCTTAACAGAGAGAAGAGGGCTACTGGGATACAATATCCAAAGCGTTGTCAAATATTGTCTCCCGTTAGTTGTTTTTGCTTGCCAGGTTTTTTTTTCTTTGTTCCAATGGAAGCCTAAATTTCTGGCAAAAGACATAAGGGGTCATATCTAGAAAAGACTGTGATATCAAAAACAACAACAACAACAAAAAACAATCAGGAGTGTGGTAGAAATATCACTAGTTTTAGGGTCAGAGGACCTGGCTTCAAATCCCACCTTTGGCCCTTATTATAGAAGTGGACAAAACGTTTACTCTCTCTAGAGCTTGTTCTTATTGACTGCAAAAAAAATGAATAATTGGAGTAGATGAGATCCCTCCAGATCTAAAATTATGATCCTAAGAAAACTTATGTTTTGAAAAAATAATGAACTCAGAACTTACATCTGAGCTCTTAGAATGTGAAATGAACCCCTCTCCCATGTTTTTTTTATAGTTTTTTGTAGTTCTTTTTTTTTATAAGAATCTTTTTTTTTTTTTGCTTTTTTGGAGGGAGGGGAAGTAGGGTAATTCGGGTTAGGTGACTTGTGCAAGGTCACATGGCTAGTTCTTGTTTTAATGTGTGAGGTCAAATTTGAACTCAGGTCCTCCTGACTCCAGAACTAGTGCTCTACTCACTGTGCCACCTAGCTGCCCCAAGAAACATAGTTCTTAACAAATTTGTGATAATGACTGCCAAATTCTAGTCCCTAGATCTTCAAGGTTTTGTGAACATGTCCAATTTAAGAGTGTTTTTATGGTATCTTATGTGAGTCAGTGACTACACATGGTTAAGTTATCACGCAGGGGTATGTTGGTGCATGTTTAATGACTAACTCTCTGAAGACTACCCCCAGAATTGGGGGGAGAGAGAAAGAAAGAGGGAGAGAAAAAGAGAGAGAGATCTATTTATGTATTTAGATATTGATATAAAATCTTACTTATTTGTAAAAAGTTGTTTGAATGTTAAACTTATCCAACTGAGAGCTCCCTAAAAGCAAGAACTAGATTGAGATTTTTTCCTTGTTCCTTTTGCTTCATTTTTGACTTTCTTTGTATCCTTAGTGGTTAGCACAGTACCTGGCAGGTAACATCTGCCCAGTAAATGCTAGTTGACTGACTGTCCCCAAGTGAAGAACTTTTGCTCTTGCCTATCCAACACTTTTCATCATTTTCTCCTCATGTTTGTAAAGTATTGTAAAGCCATGCAAGAGCAGCTTTCCAGAGGACTGCTGCTGTGAACAGCTGTCAAGGTTCGGATTACCTAGTATAGTGAACTCTCTATTTATTCAATAACAAATCAAAGCAAAATATTCATAGAAAATCAAAATGCAGCATTCACAGCATCATAACTCAACAACTTATCAGTAAAATGGCTACATAGTTTTCACCAAAGTGGTAATATAGTGTTAAACAAAGTTTGTTCATTTAGTCAATAACAAAATCCTTTATTCAATCACAAAGTACAAAAGTCAAAGCTCTTCACCCCTAGGTCACAGTAAATCATAATCAGTCAGTAAATAGTATCCAAGTAAAGTCTGCTTTCAGCTTGTCTCAAGGATGGCTCTCAGCTTCCATGCCTCAGCTTCCATGGTCCCAGCTCTAACTGTCACCTTGGCACAAAGGCAGGCTGCTCCCAGTTCCTTGTCCAGCCCCTAGTACAGTTCTTCATCCAGTTCCCATTGCATATTGAAGCTCACAGTGTCCAGTCCACCTCAAGTCCTTCACAGTTCCTGTTTCTGGGAAGACAAAGCTTAACAGAGCCACAATAATATCCATACCTACTGCCGCCACCATCATCAATTTACTATTTGCCTGTGAAATCAACTCAGACCCAACAACAAGGTCTGAGAACTCAATACAAATCATCCACATAGATATCAACACAGATCCATAAGCAAGGTCCAAGAGGTCAGCACAAATCATCAGTTAAGTCCCAGGACCTCCAACACCCTCCTCCAGGACTTCTGTAAACATACAACCAGAAAATCCTCTTTCAGGGCTTCCAGGAAGGTCCCAGGGCTTCTGTACAGACTATCACAACAAACATCAGCACAGACAGAGCAGACAGACAGAGTGCTAGGCTACCCCAAGTTTTCTCCTTCTTGACTCTGCCACCACAAGAGTCCTCTTCTCAGTTCCCCTGTCTCTAGTCCTGGGCCTCTTCTTATATATGGTCATTAGCTCCTCCCCTTCCTGTTGCAGGAGGTCATGAGTTCTAGGGTTCACAAGTTGTGGGGTTCACATGTTCTGTTTCTTAATGGACTTGACGCAAGGCTCAAAAAAATTGAACTGAAAAAAGGTGTTGATTCAATAGCTGAAACAAAGCGTGAACTACTTCTGTCTGTGCTTGCCATTATGAGTGTATTTCCAAAGACAATGCCGTCATCAACACACTAACATTTCCAGGTAATTCATATCTCGAACTATATTTTTCATTAGTCATTAAAAAGTGGCAGGTGTCTCTGAGATTCCTTGGGTACAGATTCAAACTAATAAAAGCCAATTGGGCAGAAGAAAGCAGTCTTCTACTGATTGTCCTATGCCCCAAATCTATTAATTAACACTGCATAAGTCCAACACTGAGATCCACTGGCTGCCTAACAGATAGTCTAGGTCATCATGAGGATTTGGCATGGTTTGCTAGTCCACTTTAGGTCTTTGGTGTAAATCCTATTCACCTATGGGTGCCTTACTCACCACTGGACTTAATATTTTCCTGCTGGCTAGTACTAGGCCTTCTGCCAATTGATGGAGATGATTCAGATGAAGCAGATGGTTGCTGTTCAATGTACTTTGGAATGGATGTCTTCTGACAATGTGAAACATGGATTGAGGTAGGGAGGTCCTGGCACTTGACTATAGTGTAAGAAGCAACTTGACACAGGATCATCTAGCCGCCCTCTGGAAAGCATTTCTATTGATGACCAGCATGAATTCAAAGAACAGATGGGATGGATTGACATTGTTCCTCTGGTACCCTGAGTTAAGAAAGCATTGAGCTTCAACACATTCCATTAATAATTTACAATAATTCAAAAATGATATCATCAAATAACAATCAGATAAATAGACTGACACAAGAAGTAATTTAGAAAGGCTAATAGGTCTTCGAGCTAATAACCCATGTGGTATAAGTTCATTCTTCTTCACTGTTGATATCATACTCAGGAGGTTAAAGGCAGGACATCTGGCCATTAAAACACCATCTCAATTCTAGTCCTATCTTCAATTTTCTTTTTAAGAATTTCATTTTGTTCTTCCTTTACCCCTGATAACTCAGGGTGAGGGAAATAGTGAAAATCCTGTGGAATTTTCAAAACCATTCTGATTTCTTTTATAATCTCTCCTCGATAAGGAATGTTTCTATGACTGCTGATAGGCATACAATGACAAATCTAATAATAAATTCCTTGAAATGTAACTATAATAGTATCTGTTTTCTTACAGGGGAAATCTTTAATTCAACCAGAATAAAACAAAAAATTGTAAGTATACATGTATGTGTGTATTATATGCATATAATGTATATACATATATATTTGAATTATATATTGATATAGATTCAAAGGAACAGATTTTAAATTTTAATAAAATCAATTTGTGCATCTCCAAAAGGTCTTCATTATGGGATGAAATGTAAGCTTCACTTTTCAGGAACTGCCATGTGCCTGACAAATAGTATAACTTAAACTATATTGTTGGGTCACAGAAAAATAATGCAAAGAAAACTAATATCTTTAAAATCTTTTTCCAAAGTGAATGCCCTATAACTTTTTCCATTCTTACCCCCTATCCCCTCACTGTGCTATTTTGTGTTGCAGAGCAGCAAAATATACCTTAGGGGTGGAGTGGGGGGAAGGCTCCTAGAATCAATACAAAACCTTTGATCTCTGCAATACTTTTGATGACTACATACCCCATATCAGCTTCCTTGAGCATGAGAACTACTTAAAATTTGGTAGATATGATAATGTGGAAATGATTTTTTAAAAAGATGGTTGTTACTCTCTTTATTCTGATCATATTAGACTTAAAGACATATAACAAAAGTGAACATAAGCATTTGAAGCATTTCCTGTAATGAAGAAACATACACACACACACAAACAAAAGTAAAAAAGGTAGAATTTCTATGATACTATGGGAAAAGTGACCCAAAGTAACCAATCCTCTATAGAAGGCTTCAGGTTCACATGATAAGGAAGCAGGAATCGTCTTAGTGTTCTCTCTTGCACAGACTGGATGGTTATTTTTATGCAGGTAGCAGTCATGCTGAAACTTTCTTTACATCAAGTCTCCAACTGTTCTTCTTCTTGGGGATTTTTGTTGTTTGTTTTTTCTAGGGGGGTTATATTAGCAAATTTGAACAATAGAAGATATACTAAAACTAATGTTAATACATGGGACTGTTAGTATTATATCTTAAAGAGATTTAATTGATCTTGGCATTTTTTAATGGCAAAATTTAGACTTTTATCTTTTAGAAATTTCCTCATTCCAATGTCTGGCCCAGATTTTAGCACCTCAGAACTCAAGTATACTTTTCAAAAGAGTAATTTTCTCTAAGTCAAATTCTCTTGCCCTGGCCACTATTTAGAAGGATTGCCATGTGGCAGAGAACTCTATGCAGTCATAAATCTCTGCATATCCTAGAATAAATGTGTAGTTGCCACACATAAACCAAGTTGGAACACATTTTTGGGACTGAAAAATGGTAGGATCCCTGGTACCCAATTTTAACTCTCAATTCATATAATCTTATACACAGGAAGTCAAGGTACTGAAGGTAAGGGAGTCAGGAGCTGTCTGAGAGTGAAGGTCACAGTATTCAGTTCAAGGAAAAGAAATTGGATCAGAGATTCTCTCTACCTTTAACACAGAAATACTTAGTTCTAAATCATTCATCCCCTGAATAAAATATGGAAGAAAAAAGGAATAATTTTCTGTCTTCAACAGGCAGACATATAGATGATGAGGATGATGATAGATAGATAGATAGATAGATAGATAGATAGATAGATAGATAGAT
>NW_027185791.1:27829993-27860997 GCF_028583685.1 Petaurus breviceps papuanus
GATAGATAGATAGATAGATAGATAGATAGATAGATAGATAGATAGATAGATAGATAGGTGATAGATAAATAGATAAACCACAACATAAAATCATGATTTATACTGGGCTAAAAAAAATGATAACTACCCGCTCTTTATTCATTCATAATTGTTTAGAGGTTAGGAAATTGGGAAGAAAAAAAAAAAAAAAACATCACCTCACCTGATCGGGCAAAATTCATTTCATGCAAGTAAAAATTCACTAAATCCACCTAAAAGAAAACTGAAGTAATTTCAATATTTGCTGTTGTTGTTCAGTTGTTTTCAGTTGTGTCTGATTCTTTGTGACCTCATTTGTGGCAAAAAATAATAGAATGGTTTGCTATTTCCTTCCTCACTTCATTTTACAGATGAAGAAAATGAGGAAAGCTGTACACAATAGGGAGTTGTGGTTTCATATGCAATCTTCTTTTTCTGTTTCTTTTATATGGAAACATCAATGTTTGTTGGTATTTAGCCAGTTAAAATGAACAAAAATAAAATTTATGAGGCAAATTAAATGACTTGCCCATAGTCACACAGGAAGTGTCTGAGGCCAGATTATAATTCAAGATGACTTTTACTGACTCTAGGCCTTGTGCTATATCCTCTGTACCCACACCTGCCTTTATTTCAATGTACAATACTGTTTTAGCATTGTCTTCGGAAATACACTCATAATGGCAAGCACAGACAGAAGTAGTTCACGCCTTGTTTCAGCTATTGAATCAACACGTTTTTTCAGTTCAATTTTTTTGAGCCTTGTGTCAAGTCCATTAAGAAACAGAACATGTGAACCCCACAACTTGTGAACCCTAGAACTCATGACCTCCTGCAACAGGAAGGGGAGGAGCTAATGACCATATATAAGAAGAGGCCCCTATCTCATGCAGAACTTCCTTCTGTTCTCCCTTATGCATATTTAAGGCTGACAGATGAGATTATAACTTATTTGTGCCCTAGGGGTGGATGGTCTTTGTACTTTCTACTACCCATTAAGAGGGTACTGAGTAGTTACTGAGGATATTGTAATTTGATTGCACCCCACGGGTGGAGGACTTTGACCTTTGTACATTGTGTCAATTAAGGAGGCTTGCCTCCTTAAGGGTGATTGAATTAAGGATTTACTAAATGAAGGACTGACTAGATGAATGTTAACTTTTGCTTAAAACTATGTGACCATTTTGGTGAAAACTACGCGGCCATAGTGATAAGTTGTGAAGTTATAACATTCCGAATGCTGGACTTTGTTTTGCTCTGAGTTGTTACTGAATGAATAGAGAGCGCACTCTACTATGTAACCAAAACCTTCAAGCTGTTCATAGCAGCGGTCCTCTGGAAAGCTGCTTGAGATTCAATTTACACCAATATAAATATATTATAAATACAAATTAACAACAAAGGACCTACGAAGGAAGATGCTATCTACATTCAGAGAAAAACTGATAAAATGACATGTATAGAATAATTTACACACACATATTTGTGTCTGACAGTTGCCATCTCTATGGGGGCAGGGAGAAAATTTTACTCAGTAAATTCATTACATATTTAAAGGGAATAGCAAGTTATACATAACAAATTTGAAGTTTCATGTGTAATCTTTTCTATTATGCTATTATTGAAATCCTTGTTTTATTCCATAAAGTTAAAATATTTTTTTTAGAATAGTGATAGTAATGCCACAAAGGAGACTAAAAAAAAAAAGAAGAGTTATTGGGACATTTTTTTAATGCATAAGGGAGAACGGAAGGAAGTTCTGCATGAGATAGACAAGAAGGATAGTTTTTAAATTGAAGGGTTCTTTCTTTTAAATACTTTTAAAAACCAAGCTGTACACAATAGGGAGTTGTGGTTTCATATGCAATCTTCTTTTTCTGTTTCTTTTATATGGAAACATCAATGTTTGTTGGTATTTAGCCAGTTAAAAGGAACAAAAATAAAAATTATTTTTAAAAAAATTTTAAAAAGAAATCATCAATAGCAGAAGAGGGTCATGGGGTTAAAGGGAGAAGGCATCTGAAGTATGACAGATTCCAAAATAAAATTTCATTATCAGTTGGTGCCTTGTTAAGTATTTTATAAGTATTAATTCTTTGTTATACCATTTCTTTGCACAGTCTGTATTTATCCACAGATTCTGCATCTATAAGTGTTGCTTTTCTATAATTAATTTTGGTAATGATCTAGCCCTGAATTGATTTGATAAACATTTTCATTTCTATTTTAAAATATCACACAAGTCAGCCATTCATTGGACACTACCTTAGTCAACATATTTTTTGCTGAGTTCATGGAAGTATTGACATAGAGGGCCTTTTGATTCCATTCTTGGATATAACATACTACATAGTTCCAGAAGTTCACTATGAAACATAACTGCCCCTTGGGTTTTGTTAATATTGCATGAGTTTTTCCTAGGATGCTTTCCAAATCTGGTATGGCCCACTTTATAGCTCCAATATTGTTCTATCCATGTCCAGATAAAGAACTGAAGTAGTATAAATCCACACATAATTTATCCATTTTTCTTTTTTTCTCAATCTGTTTCTTCTTCCAAAACTGTGACTAATGTGCAAATGTTTTATGTGATATCTCTAAAGCCACACAAAAGCTACTTTCCAGAAGACCACTGCCATGAACAGCTTTGAAGGTTCTGATTACATAGTATAGTGAACACTCTATTCAATAACAAATAAGAGCAAAACATGCACAAAGAATCAAGGTACAACATTCACAATGTTATAAGTTATCACACAAAATCAAAATACAGCATTTACAATGACTTATCAGTAAAATAGCCACATAGTTTTCACCAAAGTGGTCACAATAGTTTTCAAGAAAGTACAATCATTTAGTAACTCAATAACTCAGTCATCCTTAAGGAGGCTTGCCTCCCTAAAGGTCACAAAATACAATAGTCAAAGTTCTCCACTCATGTGCCACACTAAGTTCCAAATCAGTCACTACTCAGTACCCTCTTAAGGGGTTGTGGAAAATAAAATGGTCATCTACCCTTAGGTCACAGTAAATCATAATCTTCTCAGTCAGTACACAGTATCCAACTAAATTCTTCTTTAAGTTTGACTCAAGACTGGCTCTCATCTTCCATGATTCCTCATCCATGTTCCCAGCTCCAACTGTCACCTGGGTTCAAAGGCCAGCAGCTCCTAGTTCCTTGTATGGCTCCTAGTCCAGTTCTTTGTCCAGTCCCCATTCCATATTGAAGTTCACAGTGTCCAGTCTACCTCAAGTCCTTCACAGTTACTGTTTCTGGGAAGACAAAGCTTAACAGAGCCACAATAATATCCATAACCACTGCCAGCACCATCATCAATTTACTATCTGCTTGTGAAATCAACTCAGACCCACCAACAAGGTCTGAGAACTCAATACAAATCATCAACATAGAAATCAACAGAAACCCACAAACAAGGTCCATGAAATAAGCACAAATCATCAGTCAAGCCCCAGGACCTCCAAAATTCTCCTCCAGGGCTTATGTAAACATACAATCAGAAAATCCTCTTTCAGGCATTCCAGTAAGGTCCCAGGGCATCTGTACAAAGTATCACAAGCAAACTTCAACACAGACAGAGCATACAAACAGAGTGCCAGAATACCACAAGTATTATCCTTGACTGAAACCACAAAAGTCCTATTTTCAGCTCCTGCTGTCTCTAGCCCAGGTTCTCTCCTTATATAGTTATTAGTTCTTCCCCAGGATTTCTCAAGTTGTGGAGTTCACGCACTCTCTTTCTTAAGAGACTGAAATAAGGTGTGAATTGTGTGCTTCTGTAATAGTAATGGAATTAAAAGATACCTTGTATTGTCTTGGTTTTTGGATTGATTATGTTAAAACCTAGATCTTGTGAGTCCCACTTGTGGGATGGACTTGTTAATGTGAAAAGAGAGGGCTGAGTTGATGTGAAAAGAAAGGGCTGAACTGGGAGGAGCTGGTGATGTGAATTTAGAGAGGCACAAGCAAAGAGAAAGAGGCATTTTTTTTTTGGAAGCAGCATTGTGGAGGCAGAGAGAGATGGAAAGGATTGCTGAAGGTGAGTTTGAACTTACCAGGACTTTTGAGAGCATCCAAGGACTGAGGAGACATGACTGTTATGCTGGTACATAGTCTGTCTATTTGGATGTTGTTTTGCCAAATTCATCCACTGGTGAAGGATAGTTCTGTTGTTGAAGAGGGTCTGGAACATTGCTGTTGGTTCAGAACTCCTGAGACTGTTCTGCATACAGAGAGTTCATTGTGTCCACTAGCGAAGGACAGTGTTGTTGTTGAAGAGGTTCTGGAACCTTACTGTTTGTTCAGAAGCCCTGAAGAAGGAATTTTTTGTTGTATGTTTACAGAAATCCTGGGAGATGGTTTTGCTAATGTTTTCAGGGGTCCTATGACTGTTCTGCAGACAGAGAATGAATTGATGAAGACGCTGCCAATGTTTCTTGTAACCTTGCTAAGCTTTGTCTCCCCAGGAACAAAGATTGCTGAGAACTTGCCTTGGGTAAAGATGAAGAAAAGACCTTTCTTTGGGTATTAAATGATGTGTTTAAGCTTATTGTAAGTCTCGGGTAGATGACCTATTCAGTTTTGATCCAAGGGTGGGAAACTTTTGACCTTTTTGTGCTCTGTGACTGACCAAAGGAATGTACTTTGCTTATTATTGCAAATTAATCTCCATTTGAGAAGAGGGGCTTTGTGATTGACAAAATGAATGTAATGTCTAGGGGTGGAGTAGTACTTGGAGATTATTTAATTACACTTGGTGAATGCTGTATTTTGAATTATGCTATATTTTGATTTTCTATGTTCTTAATTTGTCACTGAATAAAATGGAGAGCAGCTATCCTGGCATTTTGAACCTTGGGAAGATGCCTTTGCTAGGCATTACAGCTTGCCATTACAATATCACATGTATAACCTATATCAAATTATCTACCCTTTTCAGAAGAGGGAGGGGAGGAATAAGGAGAGAAAATTTTGGAATTCAAAATCTTAAAAAATGAGGAAAAATTTGTTTATATGTAATTCAGAAAAGTGCTATTGAAAATAAATTAATCCTTAAGGTTACATAAATGAGGTAAGATTTTAGGACAAATAATTTAGACATGCTCTAGTGATTATCTCTGGCTCTAACATTTCATGGAACACAATATATTTGCATGGTCATATAGCTTTACAACATCAATGATTTAATCTGTGCTGCTACATTGCCCACCACAGCCCTTGCACACCTTGAAAGATGGTCTTCATAGGTTGTTGTAGCCCATAATTACATCATCTGGTGGCCACACTCCTAATGATGAGACTTCTGTTCTCAGAAAACACATGACTCACATTGGAAATCTTTCCAGTTTCATAGAAGTATTGCCCAAGCTTAAACTGTTAGCATAGACTTGAAGAATCTAAGTTTGCCTCCACACCATGATGAAGTGTCAGAGTTGGCCTTTAGGGAGAAACAGGGTCTTATAATATTAATAGAATTGCTTATATTTCCTTTTTAAAACCAAATATAATTTCTCTTTTTTCCCTTTGGAAATGAATGATGAACCTAATTTTATCTGTATTTTATATATCTATACATGTATAGTTCTCCATGAAGGGCAGGAAATGGACCTTTGGTTTCACCTTTGATTTCAGTTAATCAATCAACAAGTATTAACAACCTACTGTGATAACCACTGGGAATAAAAATATGAAAAAGAAAGTCAGTGCCTACCTGAAAGTAGTTTACAATCTGATAGAGGAAGACAACACAAACTGAAGGTAAAAAGCAGAAGTGGTGGGGGGTGTGGGAAGAGAAGGTATAAAGAAATACAAAGGAGTATATTTGAGTAGGAGATAAAAAAGTGTCTGACCCTCCTTAATGCGGTTTTGGGGAAGAATTCTCCACTCCACTTTCCATTTAGAGGGGTCCCAGGAGCACAAGGAACTGAGAAGGTATGAATTACAATGCTGAAATAATTTTGCATGATGGTGGCAAAGAAATCTATTCACATAAGGAACTCCTAGAGTAGACAATTCATTTTACTACTGCAAATTGATATCTTCCCTGCATTTGTTATAGTCCTGGTGAGTAGCCCAAGTGACTTTCCCAGGGTCATACAGTAAATACTTATCAAAAACAGCACCTAAAATGCAGGCGTCCCTGGCTCCAAAACTAGCTCTCTTTTCACTACACTATCCTATATACTACACTATACTTTTATATATATCCTATATACTACACTCTCTTTTCACTACACTATACTATATCTGGTCTCAACAATTTAAAATCAAATCTAATGTAGGCAAGACATTTGCATACTCAAAAGTGCAAGATAAGTATTAACTGTTATAAGTAATGGTGTTTTATTTATCTTGATATCCTTGCCTAATTCTAATAAGACAAGTACATTTAAATTTTTATTAATTGTAATAATAACAATGCCAAGCATTTTATAGGACTTTAAAATTTGCAAATCGCTTTATATATGTTGAATAATTTGATCCTCAGAACATATGAAATAGATACTATTGTTAGTCTCATTTCACAGACAAAATTAAAGTTGACAAAGATGACTTGCCCAGGGTCACACAGCTCTGTAAATGTCTGAAACAGGATTCAAACCCAGGTCTTCCTAATTTCAAGTCCAGCACTCTAAAATGAAAAAAGAGGAGAGCCACACTCTCCCCCTTATTTCATAGGTTCATAGTCAGCCTATACTCTTCCCTCACTGAATCCCAATTTTCTTTCTAGATCAATTTCTTATAGAGAACAATTAAGTGTAAAATAAATGATCGGGTGAATTATTGCTGGATCCTGACGATAAAATAGTGGGGACATTTTGCGAATTCTTCATGAAGGATGGCAAAAAAGAAGGCCAGTGATTCTCTTTTTCTTTTGTCCTCTTCCATAAACAGTTCAGGACTAAAAAGATTCTTTTCAGAATGTGTCATATCCATAGAGTAAGAGAGCATTATCTTTGTTCCTACTTACAGGGATTCTATGAAAATAGTCATTTTCTATCTCAGGTCATTGTATCCTCTGCCATGAGTAGTGAAACCAGCACAAAGGGTAAAAGACCACAGGTTTCTATTGAATATGAAAGCTAATAGGAACAATAATACTGATAATTCTTCTGATTCTGATAGTTTATCACTGCTTAAAGGGATATAATTCTTAGCATGAAAACATATTTCAGAAACCATATTCTTCTTATATGAAAAGGAAAAGAATAGCACACAATTTAATGGGCATTCCCTGTAAATAGCACTTTGATAGTCAAACTCATGCCCTGGATAATTTATTTGTAATTTTGAGTACTTTGTGTTTCAATTGAGATTCTTATTTGAAAAACTGAGATGTAAATTCCAGAGTGCTGAAAAGGTAACAAGGGAAAATTGTTTGATCGTGCAGCAATTCATGGCTTTTTAAAATCTAGACATATGTTGTAAATCTCTCTCTCTCTCTCTCTCTCTCTCTCTCTCTTTAATCTTAAAAATCAAGCAGACAATTTCCATGAGGTTTTATTTTTTTTTAAATGTGAAAGCATCCCTGAAAATACTGACTTATAAATAAAGATATAAAAGTGTTATGTGGTAGACTACCAGACCTTGTGGGGAAAAGGGGGAATAGAGAGATGGAGAGTCCTTGCAGATTCGGGAAATCTCATTGACCAAGCAACCAAAGCTTCATAAATATAAAACCTGAAATGTCTCTCCCTTGTTAAACGACTTCTCCCTCACCCCAACCCCTTTTCTCTTTTAAAATGTTTTATCTCTCCTGCCCTACTTCTCTTCTTCTATCAACTTTTCTCCTCCCTTGATGTGCTGCCTCAGCCATGGCTGGAAGGTAGTTAAATTTTAATGTTGAAAGTAACAGCATTTTGTATGCCATTATTCCAATGGCTGGGCTATTAGTGAGAATAAAAATTGCTCAATAAATCCTAGCATTTCACTCCCGTTGGTGACATCACAAGTGAAGGAACAGATAAAGAATATTCTGCGTCTAAACAGCAAACACATTAAAATAGCCTAGTCTGCACTAATTCATGCTGGGAAGGGAGCAGATTAGAAACAAGCTAGAAAAAAATGGGAACACCATATTGGTTGCAATTAGCCCTTTTGCTAGATTGCCCTAAATCTGCATTAACATCACACTGTTAGTGAGAATGAGTTTAGATTCACACTATAACATAGTGGTAGAAATGTGACTCTGGAAAGAGAGGGATTATCAGAAAATATACCAGTTGGTGCCCCTAATGTCACCATTGTAAAAATAATTTAACAATATTAAAAAAAAAAAACATACCTCCATACGATTTTCAGGGTTTTTAGAATCAATTCTTCTACTTCCTTTACTGTGGGTATTAGGAAACTGAATTATCACTATTGGTATATAACATACATGTGTGTATCTATTTAGATAAATAGATAATGGGTGGCTTTATAAATTATAAAATTAATTTATAATAAATAAACAGCAGAAATGGGTGGCTAAACGGTGGATAGAGTGCTGGGCCTAGAATAAGGCATATGTTAAAATCCAGTCTCAGAAATTTACCAGCTATATGACCCTGGACAAGTCATTTAACCTCTGTTTGCCTTCATCCACTGAAGAAGGAAATGACAAACCACTCTAGGATTTTTGCCAAGAAAACCCCCGTTGGAGTCATGAAGGTTCAAATGTGACTGGAAGATGGAAGAAGGTAAAGAGCAACAGACAGAGACAAACTTTCCTGTGTGCTTGCTATGCGTAAGTCACTGTGTGGGGAACAAAGACCAATCCAAAGCAAGTCCTACCATTAAAGAGTTTATAATTTGTTAATAGACACAGGATGGGCACTTAAGAAATACTGCCCAATAGATAATGCTGCGTATCCTACAGAATAGGTGCAAACAGAAGAAGGCCAACAGTCTTCTCACTATCAATCCCACAAGTGCAGAAGGTGGCAAAGTCCTGCTCTCAGACTTCCTTGTCAATGTTACCGCATTTCGGCATTAGTTATATATCCTCGGTAGAGTGTGAACTTGCCTTTTCTGTGCATACTTGTTGGCCCCTTCATAAATGCTCAGGATGACTGGGTGATTTGCTGCCACTTTAGAACAACTGGAGTGCTCTCTTAGCCTTGAATTTTAAAAGACATACCTAACACATACACATACAACACACACAGAAATACATACACATATGCACACAGGATAGAAAGGAAGGCTGTGTCCCTACATCTCATCCACAAAACTGTTTCCATCAAGGAACCACATGGCTCCAGGGATGTCAGGGGAAGGGTGGAAGCAGGGAATCACAGGAGAGTTCCTAGGCCAAGTCAGAGGCCTCAAGGATGAAGGCCATCAGTGATGGAGCCAAAGTGAGCGGTCACTGGATGAAAAGAGGAATATCTGGACCATATAAATAATTCATGACCCAAGTAAAAGCCAGAAGAAGATGTAAAGATTTCACTGAAGATAAAGAGGAGGAAACCTGGACTGGTTCACCAGTTTTGTGAAATGTATCGGTCCAGGAGAGAGGAATCATCTCTCAAGCAAGCTAAGTGCTTTTCTTTTAAGGGAGTATCTCAATCCCAAGGTAGTACTATGTCAAGAAAGCCATTATAAGATACATGAATAAATGGCAGGTAGCCCACTGATGTTTGGTAACCTTGAATTCCTTCCACTTATGAGAGAACATACCCAGGGCAGTCATGAGTAGTGTATAGGTATCTGGGGAAAGATAGGTTCACAAAAGAGGAGAAAAATGGTTTAACTCTTTATAGGTGTGTGTGCAAATCCTTTGTATTTTCTGATGGGTGAATTAATATCTACTCTATTTCACTATATTTTTAGCCTAAGGCCTTGAATGGGAGCTGAGGGTACTTTTCCTTTTCTGTAGAGAGCTACATATTATTAAAATTCTGAGGCTCCCAAGGGAAACTCTGGCATATTTAACAAAGATGTAAC
This sequence comes from Petaurus breviceps papuanus, assembly GCF_028583685.1. Taxonomy (NCBI): domain Eukaryota; kingdom Metazoa; phylum Chordata; class Mammalia; order Diprotodontia; family Petauridae; genus Petaurus; species Petaurus breviceps. The sequence continues at coordinate 27,839,961 of NW_027185791.1, forward strand.
ACAAGGCCTAGAACTGCAACTCATAACTTAATACACTATTAGGATATTTCACTAAAATTTCTCCTTAATTTCTACCTTCATCCAGGGTTTCCCATGGGAACATCAAACTTTGCCTTGTCATGTCCTCACTCAGGGCCTTCCTTAGAAATATTGTAACTCAGCTCCTAAGTTTCTACAGAGAAGAAGATTCTATAATCTTGAATACAAGACATATTTAATTGCCTCCCCCCCAAAAAAATGCAGAACATTTTCACTTAACCCTAATATATAGTCAACTAATAACATATATATTGTCAAAAGGTTTTCCTTCTCTCTTGTAAGCCCTATCTTTCAGAGGTACCTATATCATCTCTCTAAATCTACATATATAACATTGAGGAAATTCTCTCTCTCTCCCTGTCAACTCTAGTTGTCTGTGAGCTCTGCTCTCCCTATTAAAAGACCAAGACCAAGTGCCTTGAAAGTGGAAGTTAATCAATTCATGTTTCTTAGTGTGATATCAACAAGTGAACAAAGGCAAGGGACATTGCAGCCCTGGAATGAATCCTCAGGTACAGAGGATTCACATTGGAAGTTAAATAGGAATTTCATGAATGTTATAACCCAAGTCCAATAGTTGTCTGGTACAAGGGACTTGGAATTGGCACTGGACAGTCAAAATGACAGACCTGAACTAGGACATTTTATCTGTTTTTATGCTGTGTTGTGATTGTTTCTGTTACTTTGCTGTCTGGCCCTTGGTTAAGTGCGGTGGCTCATAATCCTAGGTTCTGTTCAGTAAAAGAGCTATCAGAGCACCTGCCCTTGTCGGAAAGGTTGTTTTTATGCCCTGTACCTTATTGGATGGCAGCCAAGATGGCCAGAAGATAGCCTTGAAGAACTCAGTCCCAGAGGTAGAGCAGAGAGAAGCTGTGATCACAGGAACACCTAACAAAAAAAGCAATGACTCGATGCCTGCGGAGAGAATAATCCAGTGGTGAGCGCCATGATAACAGCATCTGCCCGAAGCATCGAAGGCATGAGCTTCCCTGGCTCCCTGCTTCTATGCATGTAGCCCAGTGACATAATTCCTGATGTATGCCTTCTCCAGCCATGCGCTCCCTTTGTCTTTGTTTAGTCTTTATTTTGTTTATTCTCTCAGCACAATGGTGCCTACAAGCTTAACTTGCAGAAGAGGATGCTTCATGTGCACTTTGGAGACACTTTTTTCACCATTTTATTTCCTCTGTCATTTGATTAAATGTCTTTTTTTTGGAAGGCAATTTGGGTTATGTGACTTGCCCAAGGTCACATGACTAGTTTTTGTGCTAAGTGTCTGAGGCTGGATTTGAACTCAGGACATCCTGACTCCAGGGCCTGTGCACTATTCACTGTGCCACCTAGCTGCCCCCCGATTAAATGTTTTTTTTTACCATGTGTTCTCTAGTTGGCTACCTAGTTGACTGGTAAAAGGTAAACACATAAAGTTGCCATTCATGAGTTATTTATTGGCTTGAGTGAGTACTGACTGACAGAGTACCTCAAATATGGGAAAGCTTTGCTAAGGAAGCTCCTTAACTGAGCTTCAGTATATATCTTTTAGAGCTTCCTGTCATGGACATAAAGACATAATGAATAAAGTTTATGAAACCTGAAAATTTAAAACTACAGAAGCAAATAAACTGAATGCCTGTCTCAGAAACTCAAGATCAAGCTAAGAATGACTATAGATGACCCAAGTTTATGATTTTTAATAATATGACTCTATTAACATCTCTGTTAGTACAAGAGATAGCTGCTGGTGGGGAAGGAAGGAAGGAGGGAGGGATGGAAGAAGGAAGAAAAGAATGAGGGAAGGAAGAGAAGGGGAAGGGAAGGAAGGAAAGAAGATCATATCATGTACTTGTTATTAGATATTCAGCAGTCTCTTTTAAAAAGTAAAAATAAGTATAGGTACATATAAAATATGTCTATCTATAACTGATTTTTTTTCTAAAGTCTGTTTTGTGGGAGCCATAGGAATTACATTTTAATGTGTCTCTATCCAGGCAGAAACAAGAGTAAATCACTTTAAAAGAAGGCCATTTCTTGCTGTAATAGGTTCTAACTTCTCCTGACAGCTCAGGGTCAGCTTTCAGTGCTTGGTTGGAAAAAAAAAAAGTATTGATTAATAGGTCTTTGTCAAACTGGTGCTAGCACAATGACAAATGTCTGGGTTCTAGAACTGGATCAAGATCTTTAAAATATGTTCCAAACTGCATTCACAGTGACAACTTCTATTCAAACTACACCACATTCCCAATTCCAAGCAGCCACGATTGAGTTTTTCTCATTTTTTTAAACTTTTCAGTACTTCAAATACAATCCAAGAAAGTCAATAATTTTCTATATTGAATTTTTAAAGTAAGGACACCATGTAATAGAAGGGGCTGAAGAGCCTTGCAAACTCTGAGTGAGAAGAGGCATAATCCTACGTATCACTTTAGGTGCCTCTTTCAAAGGAACTCCAGTCTACTTCTCCTGTATATTTCTATATGTCAAAAGTTGGCTTAGTAAGGTTTTTTTTTCCTCCTGCTTTTAGAATTTTAGCCAGCCCCAACTTATGTCCTTTTCACTTTCTTCTTCCACTCTGTTGTTCAGTCCTTTCCAGTTGAGTCCAACTTTTCATGACCCCATTTGAGGTTTTCTTGGCAGTCACTGGAGTAATTTGCCATTTCCTTCTCCAGGTCATTTTACAGATGAAGAAACTAAAGCAAATAGAGTTAAGTGACTTGCCTGGGGTCAGATGGCTAGTAAGGGTCTGAGGCCAGATTTGAGCTCTAGAAGATGAGTTGTCCTAACTACAGGCACTCCACCCACTGTACCACCTCCCTACCCTATCCTCCCTCTAGGTGGGAATAAATGCAAGGGCAAGTCTGTTCATGTCACCTTCCCTACTTCCAATTCAATCAACTCCAGTGACTGTCTAGGTCCTCTAGGATCAAAAGTAAATTTATCTATTTGGCTTAGATCGCTCAACAGCCTAGCCCTTTCCTACATTTCCAGTCTTCTTACACCCATCCACCAACATACTGCAAGATCCAGTGATACTGAGCTCCTCAGTATTCCTTTAACGCTACACTCCATCTCCCAATACTGGCTGTGCACTTTGGTTAGGTCTCTCTCCTTACCCAATTCTGCTTTTTGGCTTTCACCAATTCCTAAAGTCTCAACTAAAGTCCTACCTTCTTCTAGAAGTCTTTTCCAGTCCTCCTCAATCTTAGTGACTTCCTTTTGAGACTAGTCCTATTTTGTCATATGTATATGTATATATGTATGTGTGTATGTATATGTGTGTATGTACACATGTAAAATACATTCTATGTAGTGTGTACATAGTCATTTACATGTTGTCACCCTGTAAGACTGTGAATTTCTTAAGATCAGAGACTGTCTTCTACCTAAGTGTTTCTCAGCACTTATGCATAATTTAGCATACAGCAGACATTTAATAAACAGCTAGAACACTGAATGACTCACAGGCTTCATCCTCAGCATTTCCTTGGCAGAAAAGATACCGGCAAACTATTTATCCCATTTGTACTTGATGGAGAAAACTACCCCAGACAATATCTAGGTTTACATATGCATTCCTGTTCTAACTCTGCCACTTAACTTTCTATGTGATCTCAAACTAGAATTTATATCCTTAGGCCTCAGCTTTTTCAGCTGTCAAATGAGCAGGTTGGACCAGATGATCTCTAAAGTCCGTTTTAGCCTTAACATTCTCCAATGCTAGAAACATGAAGACAGAAAATGTGATACAGTTTCTTCAAAGAATCAACCTTTCCATATGAGAAAACTAGATATGATTTTTTAAGGAGAACACAATAATAACTATAGCTGAGGTGCCTAAAAATAAATACTGTGGGTTGCTTTGAAGGGTAAAGCTTTTACTGAAGTAGAATTAAACATTTTCTTCAAATGACTTCCTATCTAAGAAGTACTCATCTTTTCCTGACTTTTTACAAGTTGGACAGAAGTTATTCAAGATTTCATATTTTTCCCACTGAAATTTAAACTAGATTTGTTATCTGCATAGATTCCTTTATATAAATCACCCCATAAATATTAGGAATGGAATGAAAATATGTAAATCAGGCAGTCAGATTAAACTATGTTTAAATGACCACCAACATCCTCTCCAGTCAGAGGAAATTTTTACCAAAAGGCCAGTCCATAGGAAGAAAAGCGGGTTTCCTCTGTTATATAGTTTCCTATTCTGAGATTAGACTGGATTAGTATATTAATCAATTAAAATATATTTTAAGAGCTTTTGGAAGCCTGGAGACTCAAACCTCAAAAGGGGCCATCTATCTGGTCATCATTTGCATGTAACTGTTTTCCAAACAGTGCCATTCAGTGGACATTTGGGGCTAGTGCAGCTTCCTACAAAGCCCACAGAATGTTCAGCTTGGTAAATTAGGCCTTTTGGAAGGAATTTTCTTCTCATAATATAAATATTTCTACATTTTAGAACTCAACCATATGGTGTAGGAAGATGGTGATCTTAGTGCCACCACCATCATAATTACTGTTTATAATTTTGAACACAAATATATCAAAACCAACTCACTTTTTTTCTTTGCAAATTCAGTTGCACAGTTTTCCAAAAAATACATATGTTGTTTTCTTTTAAAAATGGATTCCATTCTCCCCTTCCAACACAAATAAAATTGTCTGTGTGAAAACTCAATATTACTGCTATTATAATGTAATGTTCATTTATCAAATACAGCATATTAAAGAGTAACCATGTTTAAGGAATGAGGAGAAATATGAGAATGAAATGTAAACATAAGGTGTACTATTTTTCCCTATTTGAAAATTACATCTTACAATATGCAGGGCCATTATTCCAACCTGTCAAGATCATGGCTCTGACAGCCAAAGTGTTAACTGTGCTTCCAGAATTTGTGTCACCTAAGAATGTGTTAAGCGGGTCATCTATGCCTTGATGCCAAGATTTTAATCAAAGTGTTGAACAGCATTTCAACAGTCAAAAACCTACTTCTATGGCCTTGTTCTGAATAGCTTGTCTCAATCTAATATTGATCCATTAGTGTCTATTTTTGGATTCCAATTACTTAACGAGATCTGGGTCTATCTGTACTATCACCTAGCTTCTGTCACTCCATTTTTTCCATAAGGATAACATGAGCTCTATTGTCGAAAGCTTTCCTCTAATGCAGGTATACCCTATGTCTATGGATTCCTTTGATCTACCAAATGAGTAACTGTTTAAAAAAAGAAAGTAGGTTATTCTGGCATATTATGCTATGGCTGAAGCCATCATTGCTCTTAGTAATGACTGTTTTCCTTTTACGCATGCTCATAAATCATCATTTTAAATATATTCTGTAGTTTATTGGGATTCAAAGTCAAGATCTCTGTGAGTGAATTTGCCACTGAGCCAAGAAGAACTTACCACTCAGTAAGTTTTAACAGCAAGGACAATTTTATTTTTGATCTCTTCTTTCTCTCTCTGAAATATGTAGAGAACTATCTCCCTGGGACTTCCTAAGGTGGGGGTAGAGGCAGGGTACAGAGTGCCTCCTTCTCTCCTGTTCCCCCCAAAACATATGGCTATTACTTGTACAAAGCAATGGGCAAATGTACTGCCTACATGATCCTGAGCCTTCATCTCAGGCTCCTGGAACCAACCTCTGTTTGCTTCTTTCAATGAGCATAGGTGACCAAGAAGCAACACTGACATGGAGATTTATGGAATTGCAAGTGACTTGGGCATTTGAGAAACTGGGAGTTCCTACATCTCTCAGAGAGAGCTGACCAGAAGCAGGAAAGCGTTTCTGGGACAACTACCTTGTAAGAGAAAGAGGCAAATCTATTCTTGAGAAAACCCATCAACTTAGGATATCGTAATGATATTCCATCTCAGGAAGAGATGATGCTGAGCTAGATATGTAGAAGACATGGATCTTGAGAAAATTGTTTGGACAGTTCAGAGTTTAGGTGAATGATAAATGTCTGTTCACCAATCATACTAAGGGTCCATATTTTCATGATTTAAGGAACAACAGAGAGAGTGTGAAAGTAGCTATTATTCTATCATGTCTTAAGTCTTTGCCAGTGCATGCTTATGAGTCTTATACATCTTTAGCATTTGTTTTGTATAGAGGAAATAAATAGCTAACAATACCTGATCTTCATTGTATATTGAGCCCCTTTCTATTCTTTTTTGGGGAGACCCTAAATTTGAGTCACAATGTAAGTTTTGAGTGAATTTTCCCAGAACTCGGGGGTGATGGTGCAAAAAGGAAATAAAGAGAACACTAGTAGTTACAAATTAATTGAATACAAATCTCAGAGATTTTGTAAACTAGGTAAAAGTAGATTTTGAGAAGGAATGCTGCCACCTCATTTATTTCTCCTTCAATTCTAGTCATTTCAGTCAACTAGAAGGTCAAATATCATTGTTTCCTATTATAAGTTTAAATATGTGTATATGTGTGTTTGTGTGTGTGTGTGTGTGTGTGTAATTTAATGTTGGCTCCAAAAGACTTTAATAGCCATTTTCTTCCAAGAGGAACTAGGTCTCTTAGTTTTTTTCCCATCTCACAAGTCTTCACAACTTGAACAAGTTTTACAAAGTTTAATTTTAGAGGCACAAAAAAGCATTTGCAAAAGAAAACAGAATCACAGCTTCATAATCAATGTACAGCAATTAGTGAAATACTTCACTTGTGGCTAAATTATTTTAAACTTCTACATGATGAAATGTTATATATATATATGTATATATATTATACACACATATACATATACACACACATATTCGATCCTGTTCTTAATATGGAATAAAGAATTGAATTAACATTTCATTAAACTGCATGTGGTTAATAAAACCAATGTCACTGTCAAAGTTCATTAAAAAATGTGTGGAGGTGAATCACATTTGTGTTCCCATTAACTTTTGAAACAAGAAAAGGTAATAATATCAATCATTTTAAGTAAACAGCTTTCCTATTTTAGAATTATTGCAAAGAATAATTAAGATTTATAAGTCAAAATAACCCTTCTTACAACTTTGGTAAAAATGACAAAAGGCAAGAGTAGTCTATGCTGTAAGGGTTGTAGAAAGATGGACACATTATTGATAGAGCTGTGAATTAGTGCAACCACTCTGGAAAGCAGTTTGCAATTATGCAAAAATAAAAAAGACTAAACTGTCAGTCCTTAACCTAGAGACCACATTGCTGGGCTTATACTTCAAAAGGGTCAGAATCAGAAATGAAGATTCTACTTACATTAAAGTGTTTATATCAACACTTTTTTTGTGGTAGCAAAGAACAGGAAACAAAGTAAATGCTCACCAACTAGGGAATGGCTAAAGAAACTGAGGTATATCAATATAATTTAATATACATTAATATAACATTATTGTGCTGTAAGAAACAATGAATATTGTTAATACAGAAAATGGTGGAAAGATGAACTGATAAAGATAAGTAAAAAGAATGTCATATGATAGATGGACATATTAGATAGATAGATAGATAGATAGATAGATAGATAGATAGATAGATAGATAGATAGATGATAGATAGATAGATAGATAGATAGATAGATAGATAGATAGATAGATAGATAGATAGATAGAAAGAAAATAATTAAATTAATTACAACAATGTAAATAGAAAGAAAATCAGCACAAGTTGATGACAAGAAATTTCAAAGAACAACATGGCCAAAAAAAGGCTATTGGAAGGTATCTGCTTCTGCTCCCTTGCTGAAGATGTGTGACTACATATGAGTGCAAACTTTTTTGATATGTTATTTAATTTTCCCTTTATTTTGGTATTCATTATTTGGGATGGTTCCCTTGGAAGGGACAGGGAATGGATATAGATAGAAATGGAAGTGATGAAAAAAGATAGCAATAAAAATTAATTTTCATTTTTTTTAATGCAATTGGGGTTAAGTAACTTGCTCAAGATTACACAGCTAGTTATTTCTGGGTGTGGTGCTAAGTATCTGAGCCCGGATTTGATCCCCAAATTATCCCGACACTGGAGCCAGTGCTCTTACTCGCTATGCAACCTGGCCGCCCCAATAATTTTTTTTTTAAAAAACCAATAACTCAGTGATAAAAAAATCTACACTAAAAACACAAAATTGTAATATTAAAATTATTATAAGTACAAAAATAGATTGCATATATTCTGAAGTTGTATCATGCTATCTTTGTATCTGTTATTTTAATAGGTGCTGATTATTTCGGATCAAGTGTATTTCAAAAGAATTTCTCATTTTGATTATGATATTTATAACTGCCACAGGAGCAAGGAGCATAAAAAGTGAGTATCCAAGGAATATGTGACAACTACAATGGAATTTATTTACATTATAAACACACACTCAGGGCATTCACATATACACACACATACACACGAACTGGTTTATGTCAGTTATATTAGTTTTTCAAAGGTGAAAATATTTAAATTTAGTCATAAAGGATGCTAGCTGAACCACAAAAAACCTATCTTCAATTACATCATTTAAGAAATCTAACATCTTTTATATATTCATGTAGACCCAAATTAAAAGACTCATGAAATATCAGACCAACCAGGAACTTGAGACCATATTGGATAAGTTTATGGTTGTTTAAATTGTTTTAAATCTATTCTTCCAAAGAATGATTGGCTCCATTCTTTAAAATCATCATTAATAAAAATCACAATGTTCCTGGACCAATTGTTTCATTATATGATACTCCTTATAATTAAAAATTTCATAATATTCAGTCCAACAATATATGGTTAGTATTTATAAGCTGTCCCCCAACCCCAGCCCCCATTTTAGTCATGTTAAATTACCAACCCAGGTTGTCTGTTTTATGCAATAATGAAGTTAAACTCAGACAGGAAAAATGTCTAGAGAATTATAGAAGGCATTAATGGGGAGGTTAGCCCCATCATTTTGATTTCTTGCCTGACATTGTACTAAAGACCTTACCATCTCATGTCTTATCTGTGATAACTTTTAATTTGTTTTCTTGCTCCAAATATAGCATCCATTCCAATCTAACATGAACACTGCTAACAGAATGAACTTCCCCCGTAAAGGTCAAATTAGAACATAATTTTCCTTGCTAAAAAAAAAAAATAATAATAAATAAAAACCCTTTGATGGCTTCCATTAAAAATGGGATAAAGTCCCACACTCTTTATCCCTGCATTCAAGACCAACAACATTTTCATCCCAAGCTACTTTAATAGGCTTCTCTACTATTGTCCCAGACAACTACTCTTCAAACATACCTTGAATGTACCTACCTCTGTTCCTTTGTTCATACTAATTCTCTTGTCTGCAATGTCCTTCTTTCTCCTTTCTGCCTATACAATTCTACTCTTTCTTCAATTTCTACTTTTTTCATAAAGCCTCCTTAGGTTTATTGCTGCTTTGTTATTTAATTTTTTTTACTGCATTTATGTCTTTTTGACTATACTATTAACCTAGTCATGGCTTACTTTGTCATATCTGTGTACCTACCCATATAAAAATACATAGATATCATATATACATATATCACCTATGAGTGCTGAAGAGCTTATAGTTTTTGCTCAATAAATATTTTTGATTGATTGGAAAGGAAAAATTGGATACCAAAACTGATCTGGAAGAGTGTGTAAAATACAGGAACCAAGTTTCATAAAAGTAGGACACATAGAAAAATTTCTGTTCATGCTCTAAACTCATTTTTTACTAACAAAAGGAAAATGGAAAGCAAGTAGAGATCATACATGTTTTTTCACTGTTTTATAAAAGTAACCCCAATACTTCCAAAAGCCTTCCTCCCTATTTGATAACAAAAGCTCCGTGTATTTTTTTTAATTTCTTCAACAATTTCAACTATGTAGTGGGAGGGGAGTAGAGAACAAAAATATGGGTTGAAAATTATAACTCTGACAATCATTAGACATACATTTTAGGTGTCACCTAAACTTTCTGAACATCAGTTTTCTCATCTGTAAACTCATCTGTAAAATGAGAGGGTTAGATGATAAATGCTTTACAATTCCTCTCCAATTCTATAGCAAAGATTAAAAATCTAGAGGGTTTTCCGAGGAACTCAACAAATCTTGTGGAAATGGTGTCCTTCTTAGAGAATAAGGTAGAGCATCAACTATGGACCTGGGGTCACTGGAGCTCAGAGCTGCTAGTTACTTCTTGAGTCTATTTGATTTCAGGATACAGTCGTAGGTCTGGTGGTCATTGAAGGTTGGAAACTACCCTGGTATATATAAGGAAGGGAGAAGTTTGGCAGAGGTGATGATTTATGAAGACTTAGCCTTAGACATAGGAAGAAGTGGTCCGTCTTTTGATGTTTATTTGCTGCATGACCTTGGTGCACAAGGCCAGGGTCCACCACATACATGCACCAACCCTGCCACCTTCACCTCACAATAAAGGGCTGTTGTTGTTGCTGAGTCATTTCAGTTATGTCCAACTCTTCATGACCCCACTTAGGATTTGCTTGGCAAAGATACTGCTGTTTCCTTCTCTGGCTCATTTTAGAGAAGAGAAAACTGAGGTAAACAGGATTCAGTGACTTGCCCAGGGTCACACAGCTGGTGTTTGAGACATGATTTGAACTCTGGTCTTCCTGACTCCAGGTCTGACACTTGATCCACTGGGACACCTGGCTTTCCCTAGTTCTTTTCCTGAAAGCCAAGGAAATTGTCTCCAAGATCTGATTGATAAAGGAGGCTAAAACTCAAGCTGCCTAGCTGTTGGGACAGCTTCCTAATGCCCTCAGGCCATACTGAAGTAGCTTTTTGTTCCCTTCAAAGCATTAAAGAGCTTGCCCATGTAAAGCCAGGGCACTTCACATGTGCCAGGTATTCCAATACCTTATACTTCCCTGCTGACCCAATATGTTTCCATGGGTAGATAAGAATGTGTGTCTACCCAAGCTAAGATCTGTATTTTTGTTAAGCATCGTTTCTGTGTTATAAGGAAACCTCCTTTCATTACCTATTAGATTGTGACCTCTTCTATTAGATTATAAACTCCCTAAGGTTAAGAACTCTCTTTGGCCTATTTTTATAGTCCTGGCACTTAGCACACTGTCTGTCAATTAGTTGGTCCATAATAAATATGTATTTAATGATTGTTGAGTGGTCTTTGAGTGTTTCTGTTTGTTCTAATATTGGACCTAAACAAACAATATACTAACTTGAATCAGGCCCAGCACATCACACACATTGTCAAGTCACTTAACCTCCCACTGACCCAGACATTTCAAGAGTTCGAGTTACAGTTGAGTTGCCAATTTGCTCGGGTGAAGGAAGTTCCCCACACATAAGATATCACTTACCTGAACCAAAAACAAAAGGCTCTCTCCACAGTTGGGAGATGCACAGAATACTAGATGTCCTTTTGTTAATTTTTTTTTTTAATTGCCAGTAAAGTAAATCTCAGTGATAGTAAACTCCAAACACAATCCCTCATTCTCTTTAGCCCCACCTCTTGGATGATGTAGCATGGAAAATTTTCCATATAACATCTCGTGGCATGAGAGTGCTGCCTCCCTTTCGGCATGTGTTCAACCCGCAGGTGTGACCAACCAGTTACATCATATGGGAATTTTCCTTTGTCTCTCTAGCCCTTATGACACAAATTGCAATGTGACATGGACGGAGATCTCTATGCTTTCTGAGGAGGTTGGGGGGGTGGTGCTTATTCTTACCTCAAAAATGTATAAAGAGACTGGCTACTCCGGCAGCTCCGAGTTTGTCACGGTGGGGTGTTGTGGATTTTACAGAATTAATAGTGACTTCCCAGAATTTACACATCTTTAATCCTCTGGACTTTATAACATTTTTCTCATTTCCCTTTCTTTTACAAATCTTTCCCGTCTCCCAGATTTTGAAAAAGTTTATTTGTCTGAATTTTAGAAAATTGATCTTACCCTGTAATTTACAAATCTCCTTATCCTATCTGGGTTTTGCAGAGTTTATCTGCCTCGGTTTTGCAAATGTGGTTTTGTTTCAGCATGATTTTACAATGTTGGTCTCCTTCCCCTAAAGTTTACAAATCTCTAAAGCCTGCAGGATTTTAGAGTTTGGTCTTGTTTTGGTGGCATTTAAAAGATTTCCTCCCTTTAAATGCTTAAAAAAAATACAATTGGACTTTTTCTATGGTGTTCTTGAATCTTCAAATGTTTGTTGAGAAAGAAAAAGACAGAGGGGAAGGGAACAGAGGAAGAAAGGAAAAAAGTAAAAAGGAAGAAAGGAGGGAAGGAGGGAAAGAGGGAGGGAAGAAAGAAATGAGAGAAGGAGGGAGGCAAGGAGGGAAGGAAGGAGGCAAGGAAGGAAGCAGGAAAGAAAGGAAGAAGGGAGGGAGGAAGGAGGAATATGACTTCCTTTCCTCCTTCTTTCCTTTTTTTCCTTTTTCTCATAGTCATGGTGCTAGGTCCTGGAGGATAAAAATACAAATAATTCAACAATCCTCACTCATAAGAAAGTAGCAATCTAGTACTGAGACAATGATATTTTTAAACTCATACAACAACAATAGAATTAAAAAAAACATAACAAGTGATTGCAGTAGGGACTTACTATTTGACAAAAATTTTCAGGAAAGCTAGAATGCAGTATGAAAGAAATTGTTCAGATCAGTACTTTATACTATATTTATATAAATGTTCCAAAAATAATATGTTCCAAAAAATAGAAGACCCTTAATAAAAAATATTATATAAACCAGTTAGAGGAGCAGAGAGGGGATTATCTGTTATTTGTTTACGTGGAATTGAAAAGTTGTAGCACAAATTCAATGCACTTAGCATCAGAAGACAAACAGATAGCTAGGAGAATAGGAAGCAAATGTCTCTGATAAAGAGAGATTTCTAAAATATAAAGGGAATTTATACAAATATATAAAAAAGAACCACTGCCTAATAGTCAAAGGACACAGACAGTTATAAAAAATGTTGGGGTGTGGGTGGAGAACAGGAAAGTTATCAATCAGAAAATGAAAGTTTTCTTCAAATAGTAAGTAAAAAGTAAAATGTAAGTGAAGACAACTCACATCAATTAAATTGACAAAGATGACCAAAAAATAGAAAATTACAATTTTTAGAATAACCAAGGAACGAGGAGTATATTAATCAGAGTTAGTGCAGCTATGAAGTGGTCCAACCATTCTGTAAAGCAGTGCTTCTTGAACTTTGGAAGGACAGCATCCATTTACACTCTTAAAAACTATTGAAAATTTCTCAAAGAACTTTTGTTTATATAGTTTATTTCTATATTTACATATAAGAAATTAAAATATTTAAGCATTATTATGAGCTTCATTTTGATGAATCCTGTCAGCATATTTTGAGAACCACTGCTTTAAAGCAATTTAGGTTCATAAAGTCACTAAATCTTACATTCTTTTTAATGCAGAGATACCACTACTAGATCTATACCAAGAGAAGATCAAAGAAAGGGGAGAAATATAAATTCTTGCATGACTAGAAATTTTGGTGTGCTGATTGAATATTACTGTAATTATATATATATAATTCATATGTAAACACATGCATCTATATACATATATACATGTATATGTATGAAAGTAACAGATTCAGGGAAGCCCAAGAAGACTTGCATGAAGTAATGCAGAGTAAAGGCAACACAACCCCCCAAAATTATCATTTATGACATTATAAAGAATAAATGAAATGCTTTTGTTATATTCTTGCTATGTACCAAGGACTATGCCAAGCACTGGGGAACACAACATCTAAAGAAAAATAGTCCTTGAAGCAATGAAGTTTTCATTCTAATTGGAGAGAAAATAAATATAGGTGAGTGTTGGCCATGGAATGGATTTCTGGTCTGGGAAGTCACAAAGACGGTGAATGAACTAAAACTGTGGAGAAGTATATACTGATAAGCCCTTTCCAGAGGGAATAGTTTTGTTGATTTTATTGCAGTTCTTAAAATAAGAAGTGTAAAAGGTTGGGGTGGGGGGCGATGTAGAGAGGAAGGAGTAAAAATGTAGCTGCAGGGCAAAAAAAATAGATAAGGTAAAATGAGGATGCGTCATGGGCCCAGCATATGCAGAACTGAACAAGTTCCTTCCTCTTAGACATGCTTTCTAGTGTTCTGGATGGCCTGCCAACAGTGGTGATGGGTGGAAGGAGGAGGAGAAAAACAGCTGTAAAATAAAGATTGAAGAACTATGATGATTAAAATGAATAATTATGACTCCAGAAGACTGATGATAAATCATGTTACCTGTCACATGGCAGAAAGGTGACGGACTAGAGGTGGAGAACCAGACATACGTTTTCAGACCCAGCTAAAGTATGAACTAGATTTGTGAGAGTATACTTATTTCTTGCAAGAAAAGGCTTTAATTTTTCATATGGGTTGGGGTTGGAGGATTAAAAAAATGCAGAGGAGTAGTGAGAGTGATACCAAAAAAAAAAGAAAAGAGTATAAATGAATCATTTTTAAAATACATGGAAGATCACAGAAGGAAATTCAGAAGGAGATATGACAAGCAGAATGTTGGAATTACCATTTCAAGTATGAATTATTAAAGAAGATGTGTATTATACAAAAGTTGAACAGAACATTAAATCATATTTTAAAGGTTATCATTATGCTTTGTACATACAATACTTGTTCATGGATGTTTATTTAGCTCAGAATAAAAGGACTTTTTAAAAACAGAATCAGCATTGCTGAAAAGAGATTTAGAAATGCAAAAAAGTCCAACTTTGTAAAATTCTACTAAAACAAAACGAACTTTGTAAAATGCAGACAGATGGATTTTGCAAAATCTAGGGAGCTTGATTGATATTTCAATCCCATGGAAACAAAAGCAACTTTGTAAAATTCACAGTATAGAGGGATTTGTAAATTCCAGGGATCTTCCGTCAACTGTAAAATCTGGAAATTTTAAGCAACATCTCTAAAGCAAGAGTTTTCAGAGTAGGGAACCTCTCAGGTATACCTTTGAGACAGAAATATGATCTCCCACAGAGGGAAGAAAAATAGAAGTAGGAGGTTTTTGGGGGGGAGGGTGAATTCCTGGCTGTTTTTACTGGGCAAATCCAGTGATGTTAAAGGGAAGAAAGCAAATATATGTCAGAGGGATGACGAGTATATTCCTCCATGATGTCATATGGTATATTTTCAATCATCCAGGAATGGGAATAAAAAGAGTTAGAGTGATGGTGTGCAGCAGGACTTAAGGTAAGGACTTCAGAGTCTTAAGGATTCTCTTCAAACAAAATATCTTTCATGCAAATATTAATACCACAAAAAGATTCCCTGATAGACACAACCTCAGAGTTATATTCAATAAACCACATATGTTTAATATTATGTGAGGCAGAACACAGAAAATAAGAACATGGACTGGGTTTCATTTGCAGAACTTTCAAATTTAGGAAGATATCCCCCACACCACACTTTTCACCAAATTAAAAAAAAAAGGCATTTGACAATCGAGTTTTTGTGGTGATGTTATATGGTCATGAAAACAGTAAATATCTTGTGAAGAGGACAAATGGGAAAGATTTGAATAATTGTGATGATGCTACTTTTTGTGGATGAAATTGTGCTGATTCAATCAAGACCCAGAATATCCTTATGAATTAAACTCAGGACAACTCAGAGGAGATCACAATATCTGAAGACTCAAATGCACAGGTGAGCCAAAGGTCATAATAGACATTCAGTGAGGAAAAGTAGACTAGTGCTATGATAAATTAACAATAATGACTTGTACATAACATATTGTGCAAAATTTATTGTATGGTACAACCCCTTTAAGGTACTGCTCTTAAACATGGAATGATTTCTTTCTGAAAGGGGCAGAAAAAGTAATTTTGTATGAAGAAAGAGAGTTAAATCAACTGATACAGGATCTAAGGTATTGCCTCTTTCATAGATGAACAGTTTTATGCTTGAAAGGAGTAGGAAAAGAACTTTGGTTTAATAAAAATGGCTAAAATATGTGAGTAAAGAAGCAGTTTTCATATGAATTTTGAACTGTTCAAGACATAAGAAGAATTGTGATATAAATATAAAAGCTTAAATTATCTTGCAAAGACGTGGGAGATCCCTCATTTGTGCATGAACAGTCTGATTTCGTAAAGAGGAAGAGCAAGAACTTTGTTTATTTAAAATCTAATAAAGTGATTTTGAAGAAACATAGTTTCAAGAGCACAGACTTTGATGGAAGACCATGTTAAGAAATTAAATGGGTGGGATTATGGCAACTCATTTGCATGTGGTTATCATTTATTTTTAACTTTTTTTAAATTTTGAGTTACAAATTCTCTCTCTCTCTACATTCCACCCTTCAAGAAGACAAGCATTCAGAAATCAATTACAAATGAGGAAACAGGCAAAACATATTTCCATATTAGCTTTGAGTCAAGAAATCAAGGAAAAATAAAGTAAAAAAAATAGACTTCAATTTATACTCAGTTCATCAATTCTTTCTTCTCAAGGTGGATAGAGTTTTTCATGAGACCATTGGAATGGTCATGGATCATTGCACTGATCAGCATAGCTAAGTCTTTCATAGTTGAACATCATTACAATATTGAATGATACTGAGTACAATATTCTCCTGGTTCTGCTCATTTCCCTCTGCATCGATTCATATAAATTTACATAGGCTTTTTCTGAAAGCATTCTGCTCATCATTTCTTATAGTAACAATAGTATTCCATCAAAATCTTATACTACAACTTGTTCAGCCATTCGCCAAATGTTGATTATCCCTTTATTTTCTAATTCTTTGGCACCACAAAAAGAGATGCTATAAATATTTTTGTATGTGTAGGTAATCTTTTTTCTTTGATCTCTTTGTGATGCAGACCTAAAAATGGTATTATTGTGTCAAAGGGTATACACTGTTTTATAGCTCTTTGAGCATAGTTAAAATTGTTTTACAGAATGGTTGGATCACTTTACAGCTCCAACAGCAGTTCATTAGTGTACCTGTTTTTCCACATCCCCTCTAGCATTTGTCATTTTCCTTTTCTATCATATTAGTCAATCTGATAGATGTGAGATGGTGCCTCAGAGTTGTTTGCATGTCTCTAATCAGTATCAATTCATGGTGTTCTTGCCTATGGCTATAAATAGCTTTTTTTTGTTTTGTTTTATTTTTTCTGAAACCTGCTTGTTCATATCTTTTGACCATTTCTCAATTGGAAAATGCCTCATTTTTTATTCTTTTGACTCAGTTCTCCATCTATTTGAAAAATAAAGCCTTTATCAAAGAAATCACTATAAATATTTTATATTACATTATTCTCAATGGTATCTTTTAACAAAATGTAATTATGCTGATTATCTCTTTTAAGTAGATCTATTTGTGCTTTTTCTTTGTCTGGAATCTTCATTGTTACCCCTGCCTTCTTAACTTACAATGATGCATAATAAATCTTGTTTCAGCCCCTTACTTTGGTTCTGTGTGTGTCTTTCAGTTTCAAGTGTGTTACTTATAAATGACTTATTTCTGGATTCTGGTTTCTGATCTATTTTTCTCTCTGCTTCCATTTTATGGGTCAGTTCATCCCATTAATACTCAGTGTTATGATTACTGTATATTTCTCTCCATTTTCTTTCCTTCTATTTACCTTTTTCTCTTTTTACCTTATTCCTGCTCAAAAGTCTGTTTTGCTTCAGACCACTGCCTCCATACGTACCATTTTCCCTTATCTTTTTTTCCTCTTACTTCCCTGTTAGGTAACATCTCTGAGGTGACGTTTTGCTTGTGCTTCCACACTTGTGTTACCGTGGGAGAAGCACAGTCACTGCTCTCCTGCTTTGTGTTTGGTCTTTACCCAAGAGGGTCCCCTGCTCTCCTGCAGCTGTAAGTGCTAGAGCTCGCCTCTGCAAATAGGGTCCCTGCTCCCTTTTGACCACCCACAAGCTCTCCTTCCCACCCCAGAGCTGTATATGGACAAGGAAATTGTCAAACAACACCAAATCCTGCTCCCAGGGTCAGCTCAGGGTCTTCTGTAATCTCTTTCTGATCAGTTATCCAGTCTCCTTACCCTCTCTCAGCTGGGATCCTCTAAAACTGCTGCTGCTGACCCTGCTGCCACCTCTGTCACTAGCACAGATAACCTCTGACACTCACTGCTGGTGTTGCTTAGTGTAGGCTCCAGACCAGTCCCCACCTTGGTGTCACAGACCTCTTCTGCCAGTCTCCTAAATTGTCTTGGGCTGGAATAAAGTCTCACTCCCACCTTCTGTCGGCCCTGGTGCTCCAGAATTCTATCTAAAATTTTATTTTTAAAGTTGTTTGGACAGGAATATTGGGAGAGTTTAATTGGGTTGCTGCCTCTATTCCACCATCCTGTCTCCATCCTCCATATAACTGTTTTAAGAAGTGAGGGGATAAAACTCAAAAAACAACAAAAAGCATATATCTTTGTGGAAATACAGGATTAATTGAGTGTTCTTGACTTTTTTTTGGTTGGAGGAATGGTATTTGGTGAGTTGTTACCTAAGGGAAAGGTGAATCAGTGAACGCCAGGAGGCTCTATTTTAAGCCACTAAAATAGACTAGAGAGGATAAGGTCAAGAAGAGACAGAAGAAGACACAGCAGGGCTTAGAAAAGCAACTTTACCAGAGATGTTTGAAGAAACCATAAGAAAGATCATTTAGCTGACAAAAGGGCTTTTGGTAGGTAGTTGCTGATTGGTTAAATGTAAACTGGTGTTCCAACCATTGCCCTTCATTGCCACCTGGAGTATAAGACAGGTGAAGCCTCTACATATTATTCTTTGCTGCTCCCCTCTGGTTTGAAAAGGAAAAGCAGGAAAGTTTTAAAAAGCTTTTTTTTTTTAACTTAAAAGCAGTAAACTTGCTTTTTTTGTTCACCAAGAGATGAGAAGATTTATTTGGACAACTCAGGATCGTGGTGAGTGACTAACTGGGCTGGTTTGCCTTACCCAGAGAGTCACCTTCCAGCTGATTTGCTGTGATCTTTGTTCTGACTGGATCATTCAGCATCCTAGTGAGTGAAAAGAAGGCTGAACTGGTCTGTAGTGCCCAAAAACTTTGGCTTAAAGCGAACTGTGAGAACATGCAATAGTGTAATATTTTGGGGGTTTTCCCCCAAGGTCTTTGTAAAGCTGACTATAAGTTGAACGAACTTGTAAATATGACATTGGTATGAGAATAGAGGATTTGACTATCAGGAGAGTAGTAAAGACCAGCCAACAAGTGTTTAAGACAATATAATTTGTAGTAAAGTAGATGGGTGTAATACAGATCCTACCAGCTATTGAGATCTGATTAAATTTTCAGGGAGAGCTTTTTCCCCTCAGAAATCAATGGATGCTATAAGTTTGAATCTGATTTATTATTTTGTTGATTATCTTGATGTAGAAAATATTACTGATGCAGATTCAACTTAAAAGTATCTCATGCATAGAGTCAGTTATTAAACATTTGCCAGTATAAAACTGGCTTCTCATATGGGGCACCCCTCTGTTACCATTGTTCATCATTTTTCAGTTGTGTCCAACTCTATGTGATCCCATTTGGGGTTTTCTTGACAAGGATACTGGAGTAATTTGCTGTTTCCTTATCGAGCTCATTTTACAGATGAAGAAACTGAGGCAAACAAGATTAAGTGACTTGCCCAGGATCACACAGCTAGTAAGTGTCTGGGACCAGATTGGAACTCAGGAATATGAGTCTTCCTGACTCTAGGGCTGGCACTGTATCCACTGAACCACCTAGCTGCCCCAAGTACAGTAGAGCTAGCAATATGATACATGCCAAATCCCTCACCAAATGAGAGTATCCAAGCAGATTTCAAATAAAACTTATATTTCCCTGGCAGAGTGTGCAGAATTCTAATGGCAGAGAGCAATTAAAAAATTACAGAAGGGATGATTTAAGGTGGACGTAATTTGAAAACCCACCCCATAACATGACATTCCTTTGCTATCCAAAGAAAAGGCAGGATTTCCAGGGGAAGTGGATTACTACTGATTCTTCCTGACCTCTCAAAGAGTATAGAAAAAAACAGATAGATAACTTCACTAGTTTCTGGAAGAAAGCCCAATTGAGTATGGGTTATTCCAACCTGAATACTAAAACACACTAGATAATCAAGTCAGGCAATTACAAAATTCCTGTGACCCCTCTAACAATTGCAAAACATTTGATCTTTTTTTGTTTTTCCTACACTGCTAAAAGTTCTAACTACTCACTGAGATTGCACTAAAATGGGGAACAATGGTAAAGCTCTGTTCATGCTCCTGGCCACCCTTCTCCCCATGCCCAACCATTTGTTTTGTTCCAGTGCTCTCTGTCATTAAATGTGTACTTTGCAGCACATTCATACTGTGCCCCTTTACCATCCATCATTCTTTCCTTGTCATCTGAAGGATCCTTCATACAGCTGGGAGCCTGTTTGGCAATTTCCCTGCTTGGCTTACCGTCTCCCTGACTATAATGGAACAAAACTTGCCTTTATTCACTTCTGCCATAGGAACCCAGCTCCCATATGTCAATTACTCTTTTGCATTATTCACCCCAGACCAGGCAGCTGTTGGAACTGTCACCTTGCTAAATGTCTTAGCAGCAAACTTTGCTTCCTCCCTCCTGACACTTTTGGCAATTTAGTTTGCAAGTTCAACAGCTTTGCTCTTGTTGTGCTTAACAAGTTTTCACAGCCTATGATGTGACTTGTAACCTTCCCTCTTTCCTCTCTCCTACCCTCTTGGGATATATTTACCAAGGAAGCAGCAGATGCTACAAGGCCCATAAGTCACAAATCACCTCCATTTGAGCGCCCTACTGCCTCAGGAAAATCAACAGCTGGGGGTGGGGTGAACGAAGTTCCAAACTTTTGGACAGTCTGCTTTACCCTCATACACACACTCTGTAAGCCTCTTTAGGTATCCTTAAACAGGACTAGCAACACACACATAGACATACAGATTAGAAGGAAGGAAAGATAGATAGATAGATAGATAGATAGATAGATAGATAGATAGATAGA